>NC_071570.1:61722321-61852321 GCF_026979565.1 Vidua chalybeata | reverse complement strand
TAACCAGTAAAATAATAATAAAAAAATATATAGAGAGAAAACAGTTATGAGAGGTAAACACAACCCACATTATTTTGGCAGTTTTCTTTATCAAAAGAAGATACATAATGATATAACATTCATTAGTATTTTCTCTTTAGTATCATTTAGTCATAATTTTTCTACTGATTGTAGGGTGTGGTGGTTTTCCGTGGGAGGCATTCATGGAAGTGATGCAAATCTTCTGTGTGATTGACATCTGTTTGAACCACCAGAAAGCTGTATACACCTCTGTGAAAAACACATATTAAAGATGAAAGAAACTTGAGAACTTTCCCTTCCAGCTGGCAAAGAGGTAACATGCCCAGCCCAGCCTCTGTCTCAGCCAGGCCAGGCCAGACAGCCCCTGCCATGGGCACCCACTGTGTCCCCCACCCCAGTCGGCTGTTGGGCAAGGGGAGCAGAGAAGTCAAATATCATAGACTGCACTATATCTTAAATATCTTTGTTTTCTATTTAAAGACATAGACAGATAGCTACTGAAAACAAAGCACAACGTGCAGTTGTTCATGATGTTCAGCATGGCACTCACTGTGCACTCATAATAGCACTTCAGTTACATAAAAACCTCACTATGTTTCTGGAGAAATCCTGTCACATACAACATTAAACATTATTTACATTTAATTAGGCAAAATCAAATCCTGCAAGTTAGTTCATTAGATTTCTCTGAGGCCAGTTGTTTATGTTAGCACCAAATCATTAATATGCAGCTACTTTCATAATTATAAGGCTGTCAGATAAGAAACCTGCTGCCTTGGACAGATAAAGAAACTTGGAGACATTCACAGATATAAACCCTGATTCAGCTCTATCCTGTTTAGAAAAACTTAGCTGGAAATGCAGAAACACTTCCCAATGCAAACCAGCCACAGAGAAGTGAAACAATGAATGAATGTCACATTCATATGTCTTAGACAGTGTCTTGGTTTGAAAAGACAAGTGTCTGCTAAAGAAGGCAGGAGCCTCCCTTGAAATGGAAAATGTAAATCCCCTCCCTCTGAATTCTATAATTTTGAAATTAAGGTGCTATCAGGCATATGGGAGTAGAAATAACAGTTCTTTATTAGAAAGCAAAAAAAAAAAAAAGCAAAAAAACCCAGTAATATAAAACAACACTGACAGAGTCAGGATATGACCTGACACCCTGTTAGGTCAGAGTGTTTGTAGCAGGTCTGTCCTCCTGCAGTGACAGGTGTGGTTCTGTTGAAGCAGTGATCCTGTAGAAGGGTGTAGTTTTTCTCTGAAGGTCCAGCAGTGGTGTAGATGGGCCTGGTCTTCCTCTGGGAATCTAGAGGAAAAGAGCACTGCCCTTCAGGGAATCCAGTGGAAAAAAAGCTGCCTGTGGTGTTCCAATCTCAGATTATATCCAGGTAGGAATGCTTGACTCTTGCCCCTGGGTGGAGTATCTCACAATGGGATGATGTAATTTTATCAGTCATGCAGTGAGACTCAATGGCCCATTAAGAGAAGGTATCTCTCCAGAGGGCAGATGGGTCCTGCAAGAGATAAAGAAAATTGCCCCACATCATTTCAACAGGTGACCCAATTAACAGAAGATGATTGCCCCACCTCTAACAGATGGCAATACAAAACACACCTCCATTTGCCACCTAAGACAGACAGGAAAGCAGAATAGAAAATAATGTCTGCAAATTCTTACTACATTTCAGAAAGAAGGAAAATACAAAGAAGTTGAGCTAAATTGTTTAGTATAATTCTATATTTACAAAGATGGTGAAATCATACTTTCATATTTGACAGGAAATAATTGTTTTAAAATGGATCTTTATTTAGGCAGCATTATCTCTGAATTGAGTGGGTAAAATTAAAGGTGGGGCCAGAAAGTTTCTACAGAGTACAAGCCAGGATACTTGGCAGTTATCTAACAGGAGAAAGATAGATATCAAATTCTCCCATATTCCTTTTCCTGTGTTTCATCATACCTTACCACTTCCCACAACCACATAGTCATGATATGGTCTGCAGTGGACTTCAAGAATTATTCTAACTTAGCAGAAGGATCTATTCTCAAGAAGATCTATTTTCTTTTTTTTTTTTTTTCTTTTTTTTTTTTTTTTTTTCATAGACAACAAAACAAGGACAGAGCATTAAACATTGAATTTAACTGATCATCTAGGGCAAGTTTCCCATTGGACCTTCTTTTACCCACTTTATCTTCAACTTCTAAGTATATATAGAATGAAAATACCCATTTCTTGAGGGTGAAGCACTAGCTTGCCGCAAGTAAGGGAAATTCTGTCTCATTTGAAAATCCTTTCAGCTAAGGACAAATCCTGACCTGGACACCAAAATATCTATCTTCTTATAGGAGGAAATCTGCTACTTAGAAAATCTTCTGGTTAAAAAAAAAAGTCTAAATATTTATGTAGAGCCACACTGCCAATTCCCAGAGGCATCCACATAAAGCTGCTCTGTAGGGTGCAGAATCTACAGGTCTTGAAGTAGTCTTTGGGATAGGCCTAAGGATTTTGCCCTAGAATGGCTAGTATGTCTGAAATGTACCACAGAGCTCACTTCAAGGATATGAGCTTATCTGTACAGAGAATGTTCTGTTCCTGATAAATTGATGTTGTCTGTCCTAATATTTGTTGATATTATCATGCCTTTTCTGCTGCAAACCCAGAGAGGGAGAAGACCAGGGCATGGTGGTCTCCTGTCCTCAGCAATACAGCCATAGATTCACTATTCATTTTACATGGTGTTGAAAAGTCTGACAGAGCTGTTATCCAAGATTTCCTGTAGCAGTTTACAGTGCCTGTCCCATTGTTTGTTGACATATTCAGCCTTTCATAGCTGCAGATCCAGGTAGGGACAGGATCATAAAATGAAAGGTTCTTGTACTCAGCCATAGAGTCAGAGATTGGATCCCTTCTGCAAGGAGGCGGACTAAAAGTTACAGAGTTAAAACTGACACCAGCTCTTGGCTCCAGCCCCAGTGATGTGCTCTGCCACAGTGATCCAAAGGCTGGCTGTGGCCCATGGCACTCTGGGACAGGTATTTGCTGGCTGACAGAAAGATGTGGGACTGACAGCCTTGACCTAAGTCTGGTAGTGCCTTGGGAAGGTTTTTGCCCAAAGTGGTCTGGGGTTATTGCCCAATAATTTGTTGTTTTGCTGTTTAGAGCTGTAAGTTCACAGAAAGACAGGTCAAGAACAAGGTTCTGGTCTATTCCATCCCTCTGGTGTCACTCAGACAGATTTCTTCTGTTTTCTACATAGCCCTTCACTAAGATGAAGGAAGAATACACATTTCCAGGATGGATTGCCCCATTGTCTTTATAACTAGGAGGTTTTATTGACGGGGGGGATCTGTCTCTTCTGTCCTGGCTCAAGTGAAAGAATGACAGGAAATGGCCTTGAGTAGTGCCAGGAGAGGTACAGACTGGATATTAAAAAAAATAAGAACCACTGAAATTGTAACAAGTGTGGTTAGGCATTGGGATAAGTGGCCTGGTGAGGTGGTGGAGTCACTGTCTCTAGGGCTGTTAAAGAGGTGTCTGTGTGTGCCTTAGGGGTATGGTTTAGGGTGATTGTAGTGGTGCTGGGTTGATGGATGAAGCAAATGATCTTGAAGGTCCCTACCTGCTTAAATCTTTGATCCTCTTCTCCAGCAGTAAAACACTGTAGGTGTTTGGCAGCCTCCATCATTGTTCCTCCCACACAAGATTTTATCCTGCCTCTATTAGTAAACATACAGAATAACACTAATCATTCTCTTAAGGTTGTAATAAAAATTTTCTTCTGTAGTATATATTGTCCTACCTCAGGCATATTATATCAAATACCACAAAAGAGAGAATGAGGACCCAATTGAAAAACACAACCAGATAAAGCAGCAAATGAGTTTTTTATTCACTAGCATGTTTTCCTTCCTTTCTTCAACCCCAGTCTCTAAACATGCACAATTGTAACTCATCTAGTGGTGCCCACTAACATCTAAAAAGTAAGCAACACCTGTAAAAGGATTAAGTAACAAATAAACTCTTAGTAAGCAGAAGTAGACCAAACACAGTGACAGAGCAAATCTGAAGCTAACCACATGCTTATTAAAGCAAAGGCATTTAAAAAAAATTCATAATGTTTACATGAATCAGCTGAGTGCAAATAAAGGAAAGCTCTGTGTCTGGGTTTTTGCAAGAGTAAGGAAGTTAACACTGAGATCTGAGCTCTGTTAAATAACTCCTTCTCGAGCTAACCCTGCTTGCCTTTTGCCTTTCAGTTACAGAGGAGTCAAAGAGCAGACCTCTAAGCCATAGGGTCTCTTCTTAGAGGCTAGGAAGTTTTAAAAAGCAACAGAGAGAAGCGTTTAAACCAGAAAGTGTCATTCAGCACAACTCATGATCTCATTTGGAGTGTGGATACTCAGGGAAGATCTAAAACCTTGAGGCAGAGTTGGAGAGCTAAAAGCTCAGAATACATTTTTACAAAGCTTCACCAAAGCACTAGGACGCTGACATAATTCTGCTGAAAATTTTCATAACATCCCATCCTTCTAAACACCACATATGTGGTGATTTATATGATTTTATTTTCTTATTCTTTTAACCAAGTGAACTTCCTCATGGGCCCCAATCTCTCATAATTCCTGTGCTGAACAAAGTTAACCCATGTCTTTAAAAACACAGTTCAGGATCAGATTAGTATATGTCAAGCACTACAAATTCTCCATGCTTGCCCATCAAGTTCTCACATTACAAAACCACAAGTACCATTTTCCTAAAAAGTACCTTTCAAGTAAGCTGCCTGTTAGTGAAGTGTGACTGCTACAGTGTACTATTTTGAAAATGGCTTGACAGAATTGCTAATGTTCTTATTCCTTCAGGATATTTTCTAATACTTGTAGCCTTTTCATGTTTCTAATTAGGCCAGTAATGGTCCCTGAAGTTAAACCAATTAAAATTATTTACTGTGACACATAGTGTGTAGAGAATTATCTGATATCTGAATCCAACTTCTGCTTACTTTGCAACATTACTTAATAGAAAATGGGGAGCCTGATGCCCATGCTTTCATTTTGCTTGTCTACCAAATGTGTTTGCCTTATAGCAAACTGTTCAAATAAAGCATTAAAATCTTCGTGGTGCTAATCAAAATGTTTAAAATCCACTCACACTCCTTTATAGTACTGAGAAGCATAAAAAACTCTCAAACGCAACCTTTTACATAATGGTTGCTGATCAATGTAGTATTATATACCTACAATGTGCATAGATAATCCAGCTTATGTAGTTTCTAAAAACATTTCCAGTTTTTTTGTTTCTCTTGAAACACATGGAATAGAATTTCTCTTGAAATACATGGAACAGAATAAAGACATAAAATTTTTACACTTATGGACACAATAAGGTTATATTTTTTTTCAATAAAATGGAGTAGTCTGCAGATTTTAATTTACATGTCACATTTTCACAAGCTGACTTTTTCTGGGAAAATTATGAATTGATATGAAGAGATTTTCCATGTTTCATAGTTAAGCCTTTTAAATTTAGCCGAAGTTCACTTGGAATGTACTAATTTCAGAACCTCATCGGAAGGGGGGTAAAGACACATGAAAAAAAGAAATAAAATATTTCACAGAATAGATAATGTTTTCCACAGAGTAACTACTACCAGAAAATCCCCCTTGAGGAGAAAAAAAAATCTTCTACGTCACGAATCCTGCGTTTGGAAACAATTTGGCCTGTTTGCAAAGTGAAACTGGTTGAAGTCTTCACACAGAAACATGAACCAGTAAAAGAATTTATATTTTTGCTGAAATCTGTCAAATGCCACAAATTGCAATAATATAGAAAGGTGTTCAGCAAACTACAGGGACAAGACAAGACTATTTCCTCATTACAAGATACCACTCCCTTAGCACAGATAGTGGGAAGTGCCTCTGTTTGCTTTGCCAAGTTCTCTGAGATTTGTGGCCAATCTGAAACCCAAATGGAGTGCTTATGGGTTTGTCTAATTCAAATTTAGCATCACATTTTTGCACTTCGCTGGTAATTGAAAATGTATACATGATCTTAGTGTGCAAGAAATATGCTTACAGGCTGGGAGAACTGAGCCTGCTGAAAAAAATTCTAAACAGGGGGAGCAACACAGCCTGGTCCCCTCCCTGCTATAGGGAGGTGACCTTTTTGGGGGTGAAGGTAGAACAGTGCTTTAGTTTCTGCTGGTCACTGGGCTGTATGGTAAGTCAGCTTGGGTGGCTTACCTCCCTGCACTTTGATTTTTCATATCTGGCTGATACATCCCTAGCTTAACATTTGAGGCATTATCAGGTGGATTGTGGTCTATGTATGATGCACACAAGGAGTTACCAAGTTACAAGCTCTTTTATTTTGTTCCAGATTTTAGTTCATTAGAAGCACAGAAAAATATGAGGAAATATATTTACACCCTTGCTCCCCCTATTTCTTCAAAGATTTCAAAGTAATTACTTAAATTGAAATGCAAAATGAAAAAACATATTCTTACATCATCATTATCTCATTCCTTCTGTTTCCTTCAATTTTCCATACATTACAGTCTTCAATGCACCATCAACTTTCACTTCAATGAATAAAGCAATTGCAAACATTGATAGACATCATTCTCATGGGGAAATAATTTCATATTTTGGCTAAGTTGTCTGTCCTGATAAAGAGTATCAAGTTACCTCATGGACAGTAACTGCTCTTTACATCTTAATTTGCTTCATATTTCTTTCACCCTCTTGTCATTGCTAACTAATTCAGATTATATTTATGTACATTCTTTTATCTTACTGGTACACATTCTTTTATCTTACTGATCACCAAAGCTACTTAATTCTTGTCTGCTCCTAATGCTACTGAAAGCAAATGAATGTGTATCAATTCCTGTCATGAAAGAGTTAAAAACGTCTCAGCCTTTACTCTGAAAGGTTTGTTCCTATGCCCTTTTAGACAATGACAAGCCGCTAAGCATAAAACTAATTAACATTTTAAAAAGTAGTGTTAATCAATAGTACACAGCTTCATCGGGGGCCTTGCTCTGTCAAGTTTTTCTGTTTGATTTTTTTATACCATATCTTTCGAATTATTGTGCTAGTTTTAGATATTTTTGCTGGATTGAGAACATGATGAAAGATTAAAAGACTCAAGACACGAGAAATACCCCATAAATACCATGTGCTTGCTAAAAACATTTCAAAATGCATAGACTTGTGAATCCACAAGATGGAACAAGAGAGGCCAGAAGGGCTCTTCCTGCTGCTTGAGAAGAGAGCAATACTTTTTCTCTGAAGCTGTAGATACACTTCAATACCAATAAAACCATGATTATTTACACTGTGGGAATGTTCCTGACCTCTGCAGGCAGTTTAAACTTTTAGGTTTATCCTTTCTTTTTTTTCCCATGCGGTGTTTTTACAGTCATAATTTTTCCTAAGTGAGTTTCTTGGAGAAAAACATAATACTTTAATGTGTGTTATGGGGATGATGTGAAGTATATGTCAGCAATTTTTTTGGAAATGACTTTACTAAGCTTTGCAAGTGAAAATCCATGCATCTGTCCTTTTTACTAAGACGTGTTTCATTAATGGCAATGTTGTAAACCATTGTATCATAAAGTATTTGCTAGACACCATTTTTTAAAGAAGAATTCTCTGAAGTGTATCCATTTATCTGTTTAAGTCCTCTTGTTACACACTCACTAGAAGCATCATCCTTCCTAACATCCAAGCCAACCTGTTCACTCCAAGAAGCTGAACACAACTCTGTAATGAGTGAGAACCAGGCTTCCCAGACTCCTGAATCTCTTCTGAGCTCTCAGAAGATGACATGGTTGGATCTCATTGCAGATGTTACACCTCAGTAATTTAAACAGGTATCTATTTTTCTATTTTTTGCAAAGTGAATTTATAAAATAGTGTTCATAAATTACAGCATGTATTTTATAAGCTCTAAAGCTCACTGGCAGGTCCTGAGAATTTGTTATCCCATTAGACCAAACCCCCTTTTCTGGGGCCTGTATTTCAACCTCATTCATGTTGCTTACTCCCTTTTTGCCTTGTTCAGCATCTTGAGCCAACCCTTCTGGGCAACCAAAGGGTGAACTTGGCTTCTCTGCGACCCAGATACTGAAACATAGCATGTAATTTTCCAGCAGCAGCATCTGAGTGTTTGGTTGGCCTTTTTTTCTGGCTTATGCTGGCTGTTGTGGTGGCTAGAAGAAGTCTGAAGCAAGAGAAGGAATAGTCTGGTGGTCTATCTTTGCAAGTATTTTTTATTCATTAGCATTTAATTGTCTTACATTAATCCCCTGCTAACTGTCTGAATAAAGGCCCTCAGAAAATGTCCCTTGTGACCTTGGTGTGATATGAAACCCTCAGCATCTTGTTTCTTCATGTGGTCCCTCTGCATGTTCACTGTGTTTGCTGCTGCTGGCTTTCCTCTTGCACTTATGTCTCCTTTCTCTTAATACAACCATAATTAAATGATTTTGTGGTTAGTATGCATGTTCATAAGATATCGCTCCACAATAAGAGGCCTCATGATTATTTTGGTTCAGGATCTAATTTTAGACTCAGACCATCACAATACAGTTCATATCTCTTATTCCATATTCATCATTTGATTTAAAAACCAAGATGATTATAGTTAAAATAGAAAGATTTTTGTCCTTTTTCTTCTTTTAATCTTTCAATCAGAATATTAATATGGCATGGATTTCTGTTTGTAATGAAGTTCTCAAGAAATCAGAAGCACCTATTTACTTTATGGCTTCTTCAAAAGAAGCACAAAAGAAGCAGGTTGGAAAACTTTTAATACTTATTCCTTATATCCTTTGTATCCTATTCTATGTTGTCCTCCAATAGCCACCAGAAATAAAACTTCATGTTTATGTCTCCAATGTCTAAATGCTGACAAAGTTTCATATTCTTTTTGTCTTTTGCTCAATTCTCATGGGTTAATACCATCTTAATAATGAGTGTAGTAAATAGGTGTAAACAATGCTCCTGGTGAAAACATGCAATGACAAATAGAAACATGTATGAAAGTTTGGATAGAGTAAAGCAGCAGATTATGCTGCAAATAGATGGAGTATTTTTCCCCCCATCCTTGTTGATAACTTTCTGATAAGAATACCCAAATGGTAAGTGTCCTTGCTTGCAAAGGCTGAGTGTTCTTGCTTTGCAAAGTCAACTCTCTGTTTGGTAAGATATGTGACACCTATCTCACAGACAGGTGCTTACAATGCTGTTCACTAATTTTATCACTAACATAAACTTTTAATACGCATATGATCAGTATATGGGACTTTTAAGGCAGCTTAAAATGACTGTAACCTGTAATCACTACTCCTGTACTTGATTATAATAATCTGATTGCAATTATTCAGTGATTTTTAATACAAGCCCCAGGCTATATAACAGTAATTCACATGCAGTGATTGGGAACATGTTTCTGTTTGGCTGTGAAATGATGTTTTAATTCATACTGATTCAGGGATCTGGCTATAGCTATATTCATGTAATTAAGGCACATTTATGCAGTCAAGTACAATAACTTGAGTTTGAAGTGAATTTAATTGGTACAAAGATGCTATATAAAGTCAAAATGGATCATGAGCATGAATTTCTTAGATAGAAATAATAAAGCAAAATAGCAATACTTGGCTGATTTGACCATTACAATGAGATGGCTAATTTTTAGATAAAAATGAAAAGACATATGATACGATGGGAGAACATGTTTACAGTAAAACAAGATGCATTTTAACTAGGATCCAAAATTATTACTAAATGTTTTATCATTTCCACGCACTTGTCTTAATCCTGAGTTTAAGCCTGTGATCAGAACAAAGACATTTAACATACTCATGGAAATGCTTTACTCTGATAAAAATTTTGAGTGACCCTAAATTTCTAAATGAGTGTAAACTCTGCAAACGATCTCATTTCTTTTCTCTTACATCTTCACTTCAGAAACAGACATGGCAAAAAAGAGTTTAATAAAACAAAATCAAGGCCTCTAAAATGTGTATTTTGAAGACTTACATCGAGACTAGTTTTAAGCAATGGAAATGTCTTTGCAAGCAGAAGGTTTCACTATGTTTTAAAACTCCCTTATTAGACAACTAAGAAGATACTACAAAAAAACAACTACCTCTTGAATAGATATATTCATTTTACTTTTAGATATAATCAAAAATTAGTTTTTTCTTCAACAAAACCATATTTATTTAATAAACCGGTGCTTCTTAAACACAATAGGATTTTTGTTCAGACCAAAAAGGAAAGCAAACAACTTAATTACAATATGTTTTTATTAGCTCTTTCAATTTACTTGAACTGTAAAACTTTGATGCCCCACAAAAGAAAAAGAAAAAAAAAACAAAAACAAATGCTTCAATGAAAATTAGTGGATGTTTGGGGATAATACACTTTTTATGCAATGACTTCCTAGGTTTTCTGTATTTGTAATGGAATGGGGGAATGAAAATGTTTCAAGAGAAAACCCCCCACAAACACAACAAACAACCCAAAATCTGCAAAAAATTTAGAAAATTGCAGTAATAACGAATCAACAAGAAGGGCTTATGTCAAAATGCTTAATTGGGGAAACATATTTTTTCCACCTCTACTATTACCATCCTCACTTAGAAGTTTTCTTTTCTTTTACTGACATTGATAATAAATGCATAATTTAATGATTACATGTCAATTAAGTGTTGCAAATAAACAAATAAATCACTTTGATAATGATTTTGTTTAAACTGCATGAACTGAAATTTTTAGTCTGAGACATTTGACCACAAAAAAGAAAAAATAAAATGCAATTTAGATAGTTATTTCTGAATGTTATCAAGTTTTTACACCAAATATTATTTACTTCCTAATCCACAATACTGCCCTTAAACTGCTTTACGCTGTGCTCCAAGTCAAAACCCTGAATACCAGTGAAAGATCTGGTTTCACAATGGACCTTGTTTGGAAGAAAACTAAATATATATTTTAATTTTTATTTAAAAAAAGTCTTATTGTTTTGATTTTTACAGAAGGCAGAAAAAAATGTCTGGTTCCACACCAAACCAATCAATCAGTTTTGGCCTTCTGGTTGCTAATACTGCAAAATAAAAATTCTAGAGGTTCCAGAGAGAATTCATTAATAGTGAGCAGACACTAAAATATGTTTAATTGTACTCATAGGTGTAATGGCCACTCTTATCCCTGCACAACAACTTTAAAAATTATGTGTTACCGGCACATGCTAAATTTTCTTGCTCTCCTTGTTCAGAAGGCAAACAAATGATGTCTAAAAAACAAGTTGTACCTACATACTAATATTACTTAATAATTTTTTAAATATTGTTTTTAACCACAATAATTTGTAAAGGAAAATTATCATGCCATTGTGATAAAAAAAAATCTTCGGAACTTGACAGACAGGATAATCCAAGAGTTAAACAATGTGAAATTTGGTCTATATTTGCTTCATCAATTCAATGTTTTAAAAAGTTAATAAAATCTAGCTAATTGCTTAATATTTTCAAATAGTCGTCAAATAAAATGGGCTTCAATAATGAACTTGGAAAACTTTATGAGAAGAAAATCTGGTATTGTTTAAATTTTGTGTTCTTTTCCTCATGTTTTTGAAATTTCAATTTGATTTTAATATTTATTAAAGGCTGCTGAGTTCTCTTTCCTCTGTGGTTTCGTTCAGTGTTTTTTTTTTTATTTTTTTTTTTCTGATAACACTGATTCTATAGCGTAGACTTGAAAATGAGCACAGGAATTTAACACGACTGCAGTACTAAGGGATAACTGTATCACTGATTGAGGCCTTCCACCAGGTATCTGTGTCAGAGCAGGCTTGCAATCTGACAACTCATGCATTAAAAAATCTTTGCCACTCCTTGTCATGTGGTTATGGCAGAGAGACTGAAGTTTCTCTACAGAGTGAGCTCCTGATGTTTTGACATCTGTTTCTATGAACTTTAACATGCCTTTCATTCATGTTGAACCACCAGATTTAAAAAATACCGTCCCTGGCTCTAAGCATTTAAAATCAGCACTTAATTGGTGTCATAGCAAGTATTTTTATCAATATATGCTGATTCATTTGTAAAAATTACACTCCTTAAAAATTTTGGCATCCACAAAACCTAAACATTTCATAATTTACACAACAGTAAACAAATAAATGTGGACCAAATCCCACCAATCAATCACAAACTGAGCATACTTGCATTTGTGAAACTTCCAGAGGCCAGTGGTGCAACCCCTCTTCCTCCAGTGTGTAACCTAGTTCAGGGGTGGTAATTGTTGGAGTGGGTCCCCAGGGTCTGACAAAGAGTTGGCCTTGGCTGACCTTGCAGCAGCTTTAGCTTCAGACCCTAGGAAGGGAGGCCCTAGGAGGGAGACCAGCTTGTTTAGTTAGGGCAAGGAAAGCTAAAGAATAGTTGCCCCATGAGAGTTAATATGTTGATAAAGCTATCCATACAAGGTGATGTTTCTAGAATGTTCCCCAGCTCTCCCCTCCTGATTCATTATTATGTACTTCATTGTTTTAAATGTTCCTAATCCCAGTTTATAAGCGTATCCCTCTCCTCAAATCTGCCCTTAAATCCTCCATGATGTATTGTTGTACATACAACATACAATATTGTTGTACCACCCCTGTTCCTGGCCTTTTGTAGTTAGCCCCATACTGTGCTCAGCTTCCCTCTTTGTTATTTTCTCCTTATTAAAGCTCTTCTGTTTTGGGTAACCCAGTTGTGCCTGTCCTTCTATTTAGCCATTGCTCCTGGCTAACACCATCCTGGGGCTGGGGAAGCCAAAGCCACAACAAGTGCTACCAGAAAAGGGACTCTTATAGTGAGGGACCTGTCGGGATTGTGTCAGTGGGAGATACTGACTGGTAGGCCATCCCCTTTCCTTTGCGAAATTTTTCGTGGAGCCAGGCCTGGGAGTGATTCGGCGGCGGGCATCTGAATGAGCAGCAGCTCAGAGAGAGGATATTGTAAATAGCAGAGTGAAAAGGGAGACATTCCACTCATTGCCCTAATTAACTGGGGGGGCATATCCCACCACAATCCAATTTCCCCACAAGGGGTCCCAGAATGTCAACTGTAGAGAAGGACCTTTATGGACATTTTAAATTAATCTTGACAGCCCATGGGAGGGAGATCAAGAAGCAGGAACTTAAAAATATCATCATGTGGGTCTCCTAGAACTTTCCCGATGCCACAGCCTCTAATATCACCAAGGCTGATTTTTAGGACTTGGTGGGGATGAAGCTTAATGAATTAACAACTAAGAGGGACTCCGTAGCACCCCACATGCTTTCCATCTTTTGCATAATCCTTGAGACTTTTGAAATGAACAAAAAGCACTGCGAACCCAGTTCAACTGATCCTACCCAACCTAGGACTGACTCCCTTTCCCCTGCCCCTGGGAGTCGGACATGAAATCAGAGCCCGTCACGGACATGGGTGCCCGTGCAGACTGCAACTTCTACCATTTCGTGTCCTCCTCCTTCTCACCCTTCAGGCTACTCTGGAGTGGGATACGGGGCCAATATTGCTAGTGTGCTTGGAGGAAGTGTCGGTTCACCCCGTTACTCCAGCGTCCCCTGTCCACCTCCAACTCCTCCACTTGGGGCCCAAGATGCCAATGGCCTCACCATCTTGGATCCCTCCAACCCCATTTTACTTTTCCCTGAGCCTTCTCCTCAATTCTCCACTGACCATCCCACTAGCCATCATCCCAACAGCAAACACCATCTTAACCACCATCCTGCCATGCAATCCAACGGCTGCCATTTTGAACCATCTACTAACCATTTTGTCATGCCATCCACCTCAGTCGCCATTCTGTCATTAAGGTCTGCCTCTACGTCCCTTCTGACTTTGGCCATACCTCTCCTAGGGAAACCGGAACCCTGCCCACCTGGGTTCAGGAAGTGCCTACCTTCAATATGGCAGCAGCCTGCACCAGGGCCTACCGAGAGGCCTGTATCAGAAAGCAACTCCCTAGCCCAAAGCAACTGTCAGGCCAAAAGACCAAAGAAAGAAAAATTCAACAACGATGATAAGTGGTGTAAAAGATCCAGACATCAGTGCCCTAGGAAAAAGCCACCGACAGTAAACTTCAGCTCCACCCATTCAGTGCAGCTCTATCAAATAACTGCTACTACTCCAACAACATCAACCACCATCTCTAGCACTATTTTAATGGAAGGCTTTGTCACCAGTCTAGAAGTTCCACCGACAACAAGAAGACAGTACAAATTTAGCAAGAACTAGAAAAAAGAGAAGGAAAGGACTATTGAAACTACACCAGCCACCGTGCCGACTGCCACATCAACACCATGGTGGCTGTCACAAGAGCATCTTCCACCAGAGGTGCTACAAGTACAGCTGAAAAGCTCCTATGCACAACTGCGCCATTTCAGTTCCTGTTGTTAATTTCAAAAACTGACCTCACCACAACAAATGATGAATGGTTCTTGTTAGAGTTTTTCTAAGTTTACTTATCATTTTTATGTAATCAAAATTGCTGTTATTCTATTATGTTGTTATTAGTTTTCTAATAATATCCTAAGCTGTCTAATTAGTATATGTCTTGCTTAAAATCTTAATTTTAAATCTTTTTCTAAAATAGCACTGTATTTTTACCCTTACATATACATTCACACTGATACACCTTTTAAGAGCAATTTTTTTGTTTTTCCAGTACACATTGCAGATAGGTAAAAGTGTTACAGACAGATGCAAGTATTATTTGGCAATTTCTAAATAAGCCTTTCAAGTCTTTCAGGAAAATTCCATAGAAAGAATCCCTGAACGGAAAAACAAAAGACTTGTCTACCGTCAAACTTTGTAGCTCTGTCTTGGAGATCAACACTCAAATTAGAAGCTGGTTGGGTAGACTATTCAAAAAATTAGAATTTACCTGGTTAGGTGATGTTGTTAGTTAGGATGGGACTGTTTATTTTTGTGATTGTTTGTTCTTGTTATAATTGTTAGTTCTTGTAAAAGTTACAATGTTGAAGTTATTACTACATTTAGTCAGCCATTCACAAAGCATTTATTGTTACTAAACATGTCTATTTAAATGTGCTTTCATTTATTTTTATTTATTTATATATTTATATTTTTTTTAATTGAAAAAAAGGGGGAGTAGAGTAAAGATAATATCCCATCATGCAAGAAGATTGGTGAGAGTCTTAAGAATTAAGAGAGTCACATATGTTTAAATTTTTGAATTATGTTAAAATATTTTGAAAAATCCCCCCCATATCCAAATCCAACCCCCCCACACCCCCCAAATCCATCACAGCTTTGCTCATTGCCTGGAGGAAGAGTTTGGTAGGTTGTGCCTCCACAGGACCATGACAAGGAGTATGGAGGCTGTAAGACATGCAGGACATGCATCAAATATGACAGTAATATGAGACAAAGCCATCAAAAGCTTTGCAAGCATCCATCTAGGTGTGACATCAGAAAAGACTCCACATGACATCCAAAAAACTCTTACTAATCATTAAGTTACCATCAAAAAGAAGAACAGAAGAGAATGACTTAAATAGACTATTTGATTGTTTATTAATAACTGGCTTGAAAATGAGGAACAGTTCTTATCATTAATAAAAAGAGGAAACATTTATTTTCATTGCAATAGTAGTTGTGTTAATGTTCTTATGTTTTATTAGTTCCTGCCACATTTGTAGTTATTTTTGTATTTCTGCCCTACTTAATAGCATGCTATACTAAACACTTAATAAATGTGTTATTTTATTAAATAAGGAAAGGGAAGATGTGGGAATGGATGTTCCAGAATCTTACAACAAATTAGCCTTGGCTGACCATGTAGCAGCTTTAGCTTCAGACCCTAGGAAGGGAGACCCTAGGAGGGAGACCAGCTTGTTTAGTTAGGGCAAGGAAAGCTAAAGAATAGTTGCCCCATGAGAGTTAATATGTTGATAAAGCTATCCATACAAGGTGATGTTTCTAGAATGTTCCCCAGCTCTCCCCTCCTGATTCATTATTATGTACTTCATTGTTTTAAATGTTCCTAATCCCAGTTTATAAGCGTATCCCTCTCCTCAAATCTGCCCTTAAATCCTCCATGTATATATTGTTGTACCACCCCTGTTCCTGGCCTTTTGTGGTTAGCCCCATACTGTGCTCAGCTTCCCTCTTTGTTATTTTCTCCTTATTAAAGCTCTTCTGTTTCGAGTAACCCAATTGTACCCGTCTTTCTATTTAGCCACTGCTCCTGGCTGACACTATCCTGGGGTCACTGAAGCTGAAACCGTGACAGTAATGGTCAGTCTGTCTTTAAAAATGGAGTTAAGAATCTGTCCACTACAGGCATGGGTGTTCTCAAGGGTATTATTATTACGACTCATATTCCAAAATATATTTCATGACAAAGTGTAATTTATTTGTACACTGAATCACCACTTTGCACTTTTCCTGCTGTGTCAATTGGATTTCCAATAATAAACATATTTTAGCAATATTTTAAAGACCTAAATTAATGTATTTCTAATATTAATTACTATTTTGATTTTGTAGAGTATTCAGGCCCATGAAACTGTTAAAATAAGCAATGAAAAGCTGTTAACTGTCACACTTTCCTAACAGGAAAGTAGAGGACATCTCAAAAAAAAAATTATAATTCCCCTCTCTTGTTCCAGTTGTTGATGATATATTTTTCTGCAAGCTCAGTGAGTATCTAGTTCAGTTTAGATTACTGACAGGGACTTCGAGTCAATGAGTCAACTTCAAATTATTTGTCAACCCTGACTATCTACTCAGTAATGACCACAGAAGTGTGAACCAATAATAGGGTGTTAACTAAGAAGAAATCCTGTAGTAAAAATTGCTAATTAAGGACATTAAATCATTATGTTCCTCCCTCACCCCCCATTTATTAACTAAAGTTGTGTGAGGTGGAAAATAACTTTTTCAAATCTTTTTAGAACTAATGAACACATTTCAAGAGATTACTACTGTTAATTCATCCAACTTCTCAACCACTGCTCCAAGATAATCATATAAGTACTTGACCTCTGTAGGATTTTAAGACGAAAAACAAACTTCATAAAACTTAATCACATCAGTTAAAACTGTAAGGATGTTTTAATGCCCTTCCTAAGCCATCCAGTTCCATTACTTGAAACCCATCAACATAATCCTTCGTTAGGAAGAAAGGAATGAATCAAACTGAAAAGATTTGTAATTTAATTTTTCTCAATTTTGGGGCAATCAGAAACATTTTTTATTGGGACATCTAAATATAACCTTGACTGCTTCTAATTAGTCCATCAACTCAGATGATAAGAAAAGGCAGGAACAATTTCACAGTGTTGTAAAAATTAAAATGAGTTCAATATTGTTGCATGTATGTCTTAGGAAGGCATAATGAGACAGCACAAATCAAATGAATGTAAAACAATCAAATGGATTTCAAAAACAAGTTATTTAGGGCGTACTAGAGAGCTTCTGTTCCTCTTAAGTAAAGTTACATATCTACTGGATTAATTATGTTCTTTTGGCAACTTCAGACAGCATTTCTTATGTCAATAAACTGTTACAAAAAGTTAATGTTGGAAAAGCTTAAAGCTACTGTTTGCAAAAGTTCAGAACTATGAGTGTTCTAAAAATATTTTCTTATGATTTTGTTTACTGCCAGTTTTACACAATTTTCAGTCTCCTGTATGAAAATCAAAGGCAAATGCACAATTCACTGTGACAGCAAGTAAATACAGTAAATTATAATCCTGCATTTTATGTCCCACTTTGTTTTTATGTTTAGAATCCCAAATTTTCCTTTGCAATTTTATTCCATTCCCTGTATATCAGAAAAGAATGCTGACTTCAGAAGATGAGGTGTTGAGGAATTAGATTGCCATGGAACTCCTTTATCTCTTGTTATTTGAGTGTGGGCAGTTGTTCTCATGTTTTGTAGTTGGGTTTTTTGTTTGTTTTCTTAGTGTGATTATAGTTCTATATTGTGGGAAACTCTTGAAAAGCAGAACTTTTATACCTATGCATTTTCTCTATTGTTAATTTAGTGTAAAAGAAGTATCTTGAACAGGAAAAAAAAAAACTGTTACAGAGGAGTGAAATAGTAAAATGTGTTGTATTTAAATGTATTGAAACATACCTATTATTTCAAGTGAGAATTTTTATCCTGAGTGTAAATTAAATTTTTATAGTGAAGTTTGAACTTAAGCTTAACATTCTCACACAAGATTTTTAAAATTTATTTTAAGTTACTTAACATACAATCTGTCACAGTATGGGAAATATGGGAAACAAATCTGGAAGTTGTACTTCTACCTACATTTTCTGTGGAGACACACACCTATCTTGTTTTCTTCTTTCCAACCATAATGTACTATGGCTACAGTGGAAGCCAGAACAGAAAAACTGACCTCAGTTCACAGCCCCACTGGGAATAAACACTGCAGCTTTATTTGTCAATCCAGCAAATTTCATCCTTTTTACCACAAATCGTACTGTGTGAAGTGTTTGGTCAGCTATGAAGATAATATGATCAAATTACCAGGCTTTTTATTTTAACAGTGGCATTTTTTAGATTAAAATATATCAATACAGACCTAAAGCACACTACTGATCAAGATAAACCTTCAAAGTTAGCAGTAGGTTAAAGAATATTATCTGTATTCCAGTAGGTTGCTGCAAGAAGTTGAATACATCTTGTTTGAGAGATGGAAAGTGTGTTCTATTGATGGATGATCAACTTTTTCAGCAGTGGGAAAATAACTCCATTATAGCAAATTGTCAGAACTAATTATCAATTCCAGCCCTGTGCTGCTTCTACTAGATGAGCTATTGTTATTTTTTGTTATGTAGAGTAACACAGAAAACCCTTAAAGACCCAAATAGATGACAAAATAAAAATATTATATCTTTTAAAAAATCTCATGATTATTGTTTGAAAAGCATCATAAATATCTAAGAGCCTTGGCTTTTTTTTTTTTTTTTTTTTTTTCCAATAATACTGCAGTCTACATGGACTTACATTTGGATATATTTCACAGGGGCAAGATGGTAGGCATACATTGAGACTACATGATCTATTACTCTTTTTTTGATTTTGGCGCAGTGGAACCACATATTGAAACTACTCATACAGTGTTTTCAGGCTTCACCACAGTATATCTATTTCCTATCAAAGTACACTTCCTTTATTTTGAAAATATTTGACTGTTACAATATTGCAACAAGTACCTAATGGAGAAAAATGATAACTTGAAAAAGTAATTTGAGGATCAAATTTATTTAGAAACAATTATTTCCTACTTAGATCTAAATACCTGCAGATCTACTGTGGATATGAGGCCTGCATCTCTTATATGAGAAATAGGCCTAATTTAATGAATAAACCATCAAGGATTTATTGAGATTTAATTTGCACATTTTTGAGCTAATGAAGTCTTTTCACACAAGTCACATAGAAATTGGTATTGGTTTTCTTCTTGGTTCTTCATAAGAATACTCATTTAGGCAGCTGACAGTGGTATTTATAAAGCTACATCAAAATCAGTAAGAGTGCAAGCTAAGGATCTAATATACCTTTCACTCAGATGCAAAAAAAATTAAATCAGAGTGTTTTATGTATGGGTAAAATTTTGTGCCATTTCATATTTTTACAAGAAATTCAGAAGGAAATTATAAAATAAATTTAAAATAATCTGCCTATAATAAAAGGAAAATCACACAAACACGTAATTTAGTGGGAAAACCAACTTGATTATCTCTTGTTTAACTAGCTTTGGTTTGAACCCACATTATTGTCTGTATCATTAGTACTGTGTATGGAGTAGTCTGCATCTGTATTTACCACCACACCAGAAATCCACAGTAAGTCATTAAAGTCAGTATCTATGTATGCACAGCAAGGAGATACATAGTGAAAAGAAGAAGTACCAACAGTCTGATGAAAAGTACTGTGGGTATTTTGGCCAATGGAATTAAATGATCCAAACCTGAAAAATACAAAGTCATGACCTCCCAGTACTGATATCTTCTTATATATGTATCCGAGTCTTGTCAACAGCTTCTTGGACATCAGCTGCTCCCAGCTCACATGCTGTCCTTTAAGGATCACCCATATTAAAACTTGTCTGTTATTAGAATCTTAATGTGGTAGGAGTCATTCCATAGAGTTGCAAGACAAGAGGAAATTCATCAAGGTGGAGAAATTGCACCAACTGGAGAAGCATTAATACTCTGTTTTTATGTTCCTCTGCTGGCAGGGAACAGCAAGGTGAAAATGTCTCACTGCCCTAACACCTTATGGTTGGGCTAACTGTGCTATGGCATGGCATTACATAACAAACAAGATACACATTTATCCAAAACTTGAACATTTTGGCCAGTCACTCCCATGTATCTTGCAAACCCTTCAACTTCTTTTTCCATGAAGAGTTAGATGTTAATGCCTCTGGGCTTCATAACAGTGCAATTAAGTAAAAATAATGGACTAATATATCCACACAGAGCACCACAAAAATGGATTAACATTTATCAAAAGAAAAAAGATGCAAACATGTATATATATACACATATTCTCAAAATTATGGAAGGATTAAATTTAGGAGTTGAAAGTGTGCCAAGGCAGAGTCAAGGAAAATGTAAATGGTGAACTGTAATATTTTCTTTCCTATAATTTATTTACATAAAGATAATATGAAATATTGTATCTGTCTGAATGAGGAAGAAGTTCACAGTGTCACAATTATTTAGGTTGGAAAAGATCTTGGCCATCATCAAGTCTAACCTATGACCTAGCACTTAGTCAAACACCCAGCCTTTTCTTAAGCATCTCCAGGGATGGTGACTCCAGGGGGACTCCAGGGACTCTACCACCTCGCTGGGCAGCCCATTCCATCACTTTCTGAGAAGAAATTCTTCCTAATGTCCAGCCTTAAAGTCCTCTGCTGCATCTTAAGACTGTGTCCTTTTGTCCTGTCAGTGGTTGCCCAGGAGAAGACACTGACCCCCATCTGCTACATCTTCCTTTCAGGCAGTTGTAGGCAGTGACAAGGTCCCCCCTGAGCCTCCTTTTCTCCAGGCTAAAGAACCTCAGCTCCCTCAGCTGCTCCTCACAGGACTTGTGCTCCAGACCCTTCACCAGCTCTGCTGCCCTTCCCAGGACACACTCCAGCACCTCAACGTCCTTCCTAAACTGAGGGGCCCAGAAATGGGCACAGCACTCAAGATACAGTCACACCAGTGCTGAGAACAAGGGAAGACTGAGTTCCCTGGTCCTGCTGGCCACACTATTCCTGATACAGACCAGGATGTCATTGGTCTTCTTGGCCACCTGGGCTCTCTCACACTGCTGGCTTTTACTCAGGCTCAGAAGGAGGAAGAAGAGATGATGTTACCAGGTATGAGAAGAGTCTCACTCCACAAATAAGTGCACTTCACTTAGGGTCTCTGTGGTAGTTCGTGTACAGGTTGGAAAATGGAAGGAAGAAGAAAGATGTATGCCATGTTCCAGAGCTGAGTCTGATGCTACAAAATACTTTTCATGTGATGCTGAGCAAGTCACTTAAACCACTGCTTCCAAGGTGGCTTTTAGTTGTGAATGCTCCAATGTCATAAAATAAATGGAAATGTGGATTTTGTGTTCAGAATCTAGGGATCTGCATTTGACCTCAGAAATGAACCAAAAGCTGGAATACAAACCAGCTGGTATACATTAAAATTTCATAGGACTATTGTTGTGATACACTAAATAGCTTATTTGGTTGTTGTTTTGCACTGGGTGATTGAGAATTTGCACTGAGTAGTTTTTATATTGTACTATGTCACATTGGTCCACACACCTTTCCCCTCCCCCCCTAAGCCTCAGGTGTGATGGTCTCTCTCTGACCTGCTCCCCTCTCCCCCTCTCCTCATCTGTGTCCTATTGGATGTGGCCCCTCAGTTCTGCCCCACCCCTTTTTTCCCTGGCCTCAAAACCCCCCTGGATGACACCTTTGGTCACCAGATGCCTCAGCCTCTATTACTCCCTGAAGCATCACCTAGATCTAAGGTGGCTCCTATAATAAACAAGATTTGAGTCCCGAGGAAAAGAGTGCCTTTCGTCTTTAATCTGTGTCCATGTAGGATTTCCTCCCCCAGCCTGTGCTCAGAGGGGCCCAAAGAGGATTCCTAGAAACTATAGAATAAGCAGAGTTGGATCTATAATGATCATCGAGTCAGACTCCTTGCCCTGCATAGGACACCCCAAGAATTACAGCCTGGGCCTGAAAGCATTGTCCAAACACTTCTTGAACACAGACAGGGTTGGTGCTATGATTCCCCACTTCCATGGCAATCATATTCCAATGCTCAGCCACCCTCTGTATGAAAAACTTTTACCTGATATCAAATCTAAACCTCCCCTGACTGAGCTTCAGACAATTTCTTTGAGTCCTGACACTGGTCACAAGTGAGTCTTGTCACTGATCTCACAGATCAGCAGAGATTAGCACCTGCCTTCCGTTTCCTCTTGTGATCATGTTGAAGACCACAATAAACTCTCCCCTCAGTCTCCTCTTCTCTGGGATGAACAGACCAAGTGACCTCAGTTGGCTTCTCCTCCAGACCTTTCACCATCTTTGTAGCCCTCCTTTAGACTCTCTGTAATAGCATAATGTCTGTTATATTGTGGTGCCAAAAACACACACAATATTCAAGGTGAGTCTGCCCCAGTGCAGAGTAGAGCGGGACAATCCCATCCCTTGCCTGGTTGGCAGTGTTGGGCCTGATGGCCTCCAGGACACACTTGGCCCTCCTGGCTGCCAGGGCACTGCTGGCTCACTTCAACTTGCCACTGACCAGGACTTCCCAGTCCCTTTCTGTGGTGTTGCTTTCCAGCATCTCATTCCCCAGTCTGCCAGTCCATCCAGGGTTGCCCTACTCCAAGTGCAGAATCTGGAACTTTCTCTTGTTGAAAGAACTTCATATGGTTGGTGATTGACCATTCCTCCAATTTGCTGAGGTCTCTTTTTAGGGCCTCCCTGCCTTCGAGGGAGCCAACAGCACCTCCCAGATTATGGTCATCAGCAAACTTACTGAGTATTCCTTCAAGTCCTTTGTCCAGATTGTTAATGATGATGTTGAAGAGAACTGGGCTGAGAATGGAGCCCTGTGGAGCCCTACTGCTGACAGGTTACCAGTCTGATGCCACCCCATTCACTATAACGATTTGTGTCCAACCTGTGAGCCAGTTACTCACCCATTACATAACATGATTATTGAGATGTATGTCAAACATTTTGTCCAGAAGTTTAATGGGAGAGACAGTATCAAAAGTTTTGCTGAAGTTCAGAAAAATTATATTTACTGGCTTTCCTAAATCAGCTAGGTGGGTTACTTTGTCATAAACAGGACTTTCTTCTCATGAAGCTCTGCTGACTGTTACCAATGACTGCCTTGTCCTTCAGGTGTTTTTCAATACTTCCCTGAATAATCTTCTCCATAACTTTACCAGGCACTGAAGAGAGACTGACAGGCCTGTAGTTTCCAAGGTCCTCCTGCTTGCCATTCTTGAAAACTGGGAAAAAGTTAGCCAGCTTCCAGTCAGCTGGGACGTCTCCAGATTTCCAAGACCTCAAAAATAGAGGGAGGTTTTGCAATAACATCAACAAGCACTGAGGATTCTTGGATGTACCCATCAGGTCCAATAGATTTGCAGGTGCAGCAGGATGCCCTGCCTAGAATGACATAAATCAGCTCTAACAATAACCTATTAACAAAACTACCAGTAGTGAATGGAGACAGGTGCCATTCTGCTTTGGTGATAAATAATGCTGAAGCCAGTCTGACACATCAATCTGGACGTTAAACAATTGGAGACTGAGGTGAAGATGTGTTAGACCAGATAAAACACTGTGATAAAGGAACAAACAGGTGGCACTACTAATAACTTACCTAACGTTGCTGAGCTGACACAACTGGCCTGGACACATATGACTGCCAGTGAATAATTTTAAACTATAATGGCCTAACTCTGTTTTTTAATGGAAGAGTCTTCTAACCTATGACTGCTTGGAGTATATTTGGAGATTCCTCCCTTGGGTGGGGATGATGCTCAAGGTTACTTCTGGAGGCTGAGCAAAAGACACTTGGTTGTTGGTAGAGGTGATTAACTTCAATCTCTATTTAATAATTGGGCTTACTGGCTTTAATACAATTGCTTTAAAATACTTGGTTCAATATTGCTTATATAGTGTATTGTACTATTGTAGTAGTTATAGCTCCTATACTGTGTGGCAAATAATTCTGATTAAATCTATTTGTCTAACCATTATCACAATAAATAATTCACAGAAATATATCTGCTTTGTTGTCCTTCATCATGTGGGAGAAAGTTGTCTAAAGGCTCAATTAAACCTCTATAATCCTTTACACATAAACCATTTGTCACACTCCACTATGGGGAGCTGTGAGGAGTTCTTTTAGAACAGATGATCTAGGATGAAATTAAGTCAAACAAGACAGTATTTTAACTGAGAACCATTTTTTGGTAACAAAGAGACCTACTAAAGAAGATTAGAAAAGACAGCGAAGAAGGAAGGAAAACCAAAAAGGATGAGGTGGGGGGGAGTGAGAGAGAGAGGGGAGACAGAAAAAGCAGGCATTACCACCAGAAGTCAGGGAGTGCCGTCGACATCCAAGTGTCAGGGAGTGTGTGCACGCTGCCTGCTGGGGAGCCTGCACAGCTCTTGGAGTGGCACGGCTCCACAGGCACAGCTCCCGCGGCCACAGCGATCCGGACACGAGCTGAGGGAGGGAGGGGGTGCTCGGGCGGGAAGTCCAGAACGCTGGACAAGATTGTGGTGGGGATTGTGGTGCCGGGCTGGACTGGTGAAGCAGGGCTAGAGGCAGGCAGGAATGCAGGAATGAAGCAGGCAGGGCATTGCTCAGGAGCACAGGGAGGCAGGATGGGTGATGGGAGACTTGGAGTCAGCCAGTGTCCAGCCAAGCACCCCACAAGAGGGAGGACAAGTGAGAGCAGAAGCAAGGACAAGAAGCTGACCAAAAGCCCAAAAAGACAGCACCCCAAAAGCATAGGCCAAAAGAGCCCCAGAGCTTGTGACTCAGTTATTTTTATGCCTCCTCTCTCCTCCCAAGGTCTGCTGCCTGTTGACAGGACACCATTGGCCCAGTCTAGTGTTCCACTGCAGTCCATTGGTGGAGACCTTTCTCCATCTATTGGAGAACGCCTCTGGAGGGTGCAGCATCTCTCGTGGTCTGCTGCCTGCTTCTCCCATGTGAAACATGAAATGGTTGCCAGACCATTTCATTTCAGGATCCCCAGAGACAAGGCTTTCTCCCATCTTCTCCTAGTTGCCTCCTGCAAGTGGCACGTATACAACCTCTCCCCCACATGCCTCTGACAACCAGTGTTGAGTCAGAAATAAATTGGCTCCTCACACCATTGACAAAGTCTGGGGCTAAGTTTGGATCCAACTGCACCTTCACTCCTCTCCAAGAAATAATTCAGAAAGCATGGGGGTCCTTTCTGCACATTACGACTCAGCAGTCTGGCTTTAATAAACTTTATCTGAAGCTTCCACTCTGCTGTGACCCTGGGTCACTGAGATGATCTTGGAAGAAACAAATAAGGAAATCCTGGTTTTCCTTTGTAGGCTCCACTGTTACAGATGCAGTTTTCCAAGCATTTAGCTGTACTTCTACCAACTGTTACCTAACCATGTGCTGCCTCATCTTTTCAGATGCAAAATGTCTTGATCTGCTGCTGGAGCATTTTCTTAATAGAAACAGGATATGTCTCTCTGATTTCAGGATTGCTCTTAAGCATGCTTCAAGTTATTTCCTCAAATAATGAAGACTGTACTACCTAATTAAATGTTTGAGCTACTGACAAACTGCTACATTTTTTTCATGTTTGGTCTTAGAAAATGCTAAATACTGTGGCGTTCTGGTGTTTCTCCCGGCTCCGGAGCAGCCACCATGCCCGCTGGGGCACCGCAGGTCCTCCGGTCCCGGTCCCACCACTGCTCTCAGGCACCATGCGGTCTGGGAAGGTGGGTCAGCCATCTCTACTGCCGTGCGCGAGGGACCTCGATAAAGGGGGTGAAGGAAGGACCAAATTCCCCACGGCAGGAGCTGAGAGCATTTTATTGGTGTGTTCCCAGCTTCCATGCTGGGGAATATGGCTGCATGGCCTCGGTGTCACGTGGTCTGGGGAAGCCAATAGGGATGCAGTAGGGGACGGCACTGGGGCCCGCGGGGTAACGGCAGGAAAGGACCCACAGGGGGGTGGGAGCCAGGCCCGCATGGTAAGGCAACCCGGGAACCGGTCACCGCAGGGGGGAAAACCCGGGGGATACACAGGGGTACACAGAATCTGCACATTAGAACCCCGAACTAAACCCAAAGTCTGGGATGTAACAAAATACTTTAACTGAAACTTTGAAAGTATTTAGCATGAGGCCTGAACCACATGATTTTCTATTTTGATGGTTTAGTTTGGGCAAGCTACTATGAAATTGAAAACCAGGTCTTAGAATCATAAATATTGCTTTGACTTGTGAATGGCTCAGAAAAACAACAAAAATATATCTCTTTTCTGTATTACTTTTTTCCACTTGACCTGAAGGCTGTTAATGATTTCCTGAGAAATACAGACCTAGTTCCTGCCTTAACTCTACACAGATCTTATGACAGTAACAGCATTTTCTCCTTTTTGAGGACAATGGCAAGGGAAAGCATCTGTTCTACTTATCGTTTGCAGAATCGCAGGAGGATCTGATAGCAGAAGAGGTTTCCTCCTCACTGCTTTGCTTGAATGAGTTAGCAAGACAAATTTACTCTATGTTATCCCATTTGCCTGAGCTCCTACCAAAGGTCTGTTACAACATCAGCAAATGCTTGGCTTTAAAAGCTAGACTGAAAGTACACAGATGGTCACAAAAAATATTCCAAGATGTTTTGCTGATACCTTGAAATCCCTTAGTGGAGATTGAAATGTAGTAAGTAAATTCATTAGAAGTCAAGTGCAGTGGATGTTACTCTGGAAGAAAAAGAGTCATTTTATCTTCCAGCTGTAGGTCACACAGATACATTTTTCTTTTTAATGTAGTACTTAAAATCTCCTGTCTTTGATGAGATGTTATAAATGTCAGGGTCTTTTTCAATTTTCCACACTGTATTATTGTACCCCTGAATTTGTTTATTAAAAAAATGGGAAGAAAAGAAAGAAAAGAACAAGAGTACCTCAGGAAGCAAATTCTTATTTCAGGAGTTAAACAAGGAAGAGATGCTCATAGATATGCATAATCACAAGAGATAAGAAGATAATTAAAAAGTCAATACACATCATGACTCTGAACATCATAAATAGAGATATGAGACAGATGCAGTTTATTACAGCATAAATGGCATTAAAGGATGAGACAAATCTGTGCTAAATCTCAAAGTATACTATACACTGTAACTTCTGTCCTTCTAAAATTAATTTAAAAACTGAACAAACTTTGAAGGTTTTAACTTCAGTTCTGATTTTTTTCATTGAAATTCAGAATAGTTCAAAGTCAAGCAGTATGTGATTGTAAGTCACGTATTTGTATTTCATTGTATTTCACTTACTTACATGATTGTAAGTAAATGAAGTGATTTACTTTGCTTTTATGAAAGGCAATGTCACTCTATTGTATCTTACTGTATTTAAGAATTAACTACTGTGATACAGCCACAAGAGATGAATATATGTACTGTGATCAACCCTATCAATTACTCACCAGTAATTAGTGTGAAGTACTCTTGATATAAGAGATTTGAAGACAAAAGGTAAACACATTATTTAAAAGGGGGTTGCATGTAATCCTAGATTTTTTTTTCATTCTAAGATAACCGTATACTACAATATTTTCTTTTTAATAATAACAGCCTTTCAATTAAATGATGCAATCAGTATGCCACAAGTCATGTCTTTCTTTGGTAGGAGGAATTAGAAGCCCCAACATTCAATTGACCTGTTTCCAAATAATCTACAGGAAAAAAAAATGAAGATTAGGTCCTCTAACAAGGGCAGTTTTCACAGTGTAGCATACAAAGAAAAGGATTCGGGAAAAAGATGAGAGGACAGGCCGCATTGTGTTGGCTCACTTAAATCTTATTTCCAATTCACTAAATGTGTTATTTGACTTGCCAAGTGAGTAGGTTATGTGTATTAGATCAGCAGGGAGCCTAATCAAGGAGATGCCAAGTTTGCTGCGGCCCCTCTGTGCAGCATTAGCCTCAACTAGTGACCTTAGGCAAAGTGGGTGGTTGAACCCATAAGAGAATAGCATTAACTTTTTACTTGAAGTTCAGCCTGATTTGAAGTCTCCTTTTGTGCGTTATTAAAAAAAATGCAAAAAGCATTCAACAGAACTGAATATAGTCTGCTCAGCACCATGTTCACATGCAAGGCTTTATAAAAGCATGCCTCCATTAATGCTGACACATGCAAAAGAAATGAAAATCATTAACTCAGCTAAGGCACTTGCTTTTGCAGCTGTAGAACAATTCACTTTGTTCATGGACTTGTGAACAGTCCATGAACTTGAAGTTGGGGGGTTTTGAGTTTTTTTTTTTTTTTAATTCAGATAAACTGTTAATTTGTTAGTTGCAGCAGAAATTATTTTCAAATATTAAGCATGTCTCAAAACCAAAAATCCTAGAAAACTGGTATGTAGCACTCATGGCCTCATTTTGCTAGCCATTTGGTGTACACAATTTTTTAAAAAAAATTCTGCATTTACAGATCCAGAGAGATTAGTGTAAGCCTGCCCTTTCCAGTTTTTCTGTACTAAATTATATTCAGTCCATACATCTTGAAAAAATTCAATGTTACAAATAAGGATGTATTTTTGCCTTAAAAATACTCAATACAAATTTCTGGTTTAAAATATTGTAATAGATAAGATTTTTTTACTATTTATGTTTTTCATTACCACTGTTTCCAATCAAATCAAAATTCATATAAACATCCCTTAAAAAAAATAATGTTTCAATCATTCTTTTACTATGTTTAGCTTTTCTCTGCAATGCTCTTTTAGGCTGAAGATGTGGCTCAGAGAAATTACCAAAGTACATTCTATAAATAATGCTAACGGACTGCTCTTATAATTTTTCAGTTTTCATTGTTTTCCCAATCTTATTTTTACTAGGTTTTTAAGCTAAGTAACAGAATTAGGTTTCTGTTTCTCTACCAAGAGTCTTTCTGTATCTCTATTCAATTATCCTCTACTCCCCAGTACTTTTAGTTATGTTCTCACTTAACTCTAGAAAAAAGGTTTTCTTACTGTTCCAATCCATATGAATCAAGAGAACTTCATAAGTCCCCCCTCTTCAACTTTTTTGTACAGCTCTGTCTCTGTGATGTGAATCGGAGCTACATTTTAGCTGTGCCCTGTGCATGTCTTGTTTCTTTCTCTCTCCCAGTCAGAGACATTACATAAAGGACATTAACACCATATTCAGCTCTCTGTTCTGTTATTAAATTGCACACTTTTTAGAGTCTAGTATTTCTCCACAACCACAACAGAGAAAACTGGATTCTCTGGGGAAGAATATTACATAAGGTCTCCTACTCAACAATAAATAGCAGATTAAGTAGACAGATGTAAAATGTAATCCATTTTTCTAACATGGCATAACTTCTTTCATTGTGTAATGAACAATCAGGAAAAAAAATCCATTTTTCCCCACATCACTGCAGGAACATCTTATCAGAAACAATTACTAATGAATAAAAACTATACTTCAAACAAAGTATTTTTATTCAAAGGTCTGAGAAAATTTCACAAACTTCCACTTGCCTCAGGTGCTGTATAAACAATGTAAAGGTATATTCATTACAATTTCTGGCCTTGGTCCTTTGGGCCAGGTCATCTGGTTTAACATGGTAATGAACACGTCCCCTTGTCCCCAGCCTGTCTGCAACAAGGGTTTCCTGCTATAGTCCACTATTAATATGATACATGTCTTAGTCCTCCGTCGACTGCAGGGGGCCAGTCTGCTTCATCATGGTCCTTACCATGGGCTGCAAGGGAAGCTTGGCTTCCCCTACTGTGGGGTGGGGTCCCACCCATGGGAAGCAGTCCTGCTTGAGCATCTCCTGCATGGACCCTTCCCATGGGCTGTAGCTCTTCACCAACTAATCCAGTGTGGGTCCTCCATGAAGTCACAAGTCCTACCAGCAACCTGCTCTAGGAGAGGCATCTCACATATCACATTCACCTCCTTCTGGCATTCACCTGCTTTGACATGGGAGTCCTCCATGGGCTGCAAATGGATTGCTGCTTCATCATGGTCTCATCACACATCACAGCCCCTTCAACTCAAGTTCAGACAGAAGCTTCAGCCTGTCCAGTACAGCAGCACAGAAAACAGCAGCAGTATCTTGGCCATCTTCCAGTCCAGGAGCATCACCATGGCTGTTACCAGAATGTTCTCAGGCACAATACAGTGAGGTGATCAGCAGTACATCACTACAGTGAGCAGTGAAAGTAAAAAGCAGCCACTAATGAGCACTAGACTGTAATATACAGTCAGGAGAGTGGGACCCATGGCAAGCACTGCTCATTACTAACTAAACAGTAGTAACAGCTATAAATTCAATTTAGCACATCCCAATCAAATCTGTTGTTATCCTGAACCCTTTGTGTAACCAGTTAGGCATCAAAAAGTACTGTTGTATTGCGCTAAATAGTTTATTTAGTTGTTGTTGTTTTGCACTGGATGTTTGGTATCACATGGTCTCCCCCCGCCCCAAGCCTCAGGTGTGGTGGTCTCTCCCTAGCTCCTCTCCTCTCCTCACCTGTATCCCAATGGATGTGGCCCCTCAGCCCTGGCCCCCTCTTCCCTGGGCTCAGAACCCCCCTGGACGACACCTTTGGTCTCTCTTTCCTGTCCTGGGCGCCACCAGATGCCTCGGCCTCTGTTGCCCCCTGAGGCATTGTCTAGATCTGAGGTGGCTCTTAAAATAAATAAGATTTTAGTCCCGAGGAGGAGAGCGCCTCTTGTCTTTTGCTTTTGTTCTATGTAAGATCGTCCCTGCATTTCAGGGGTTTGGATTTTACAGCTGGCGCTCCAATGTGGTACTTGATTCAGAGACCCACAGATAGCAGCTGGAAATCCATCCATGTGTAGATTTCACAAGCTTTTGGACAGTCAGTTTCCTTGGACGTTCTTCGTCACTTTTTGGATGGTGCAGACGCATGAGGGGGCACCAGCACCAGCACCAGCAGCCCAACCAGATTGGGTTGGTCCTGGACAAAGGACTTCCTTGCAACGTTCCAGCCAAACCCAGGTCCCCAGGAAGGGTGAGTATACCCCACGGGAACCCTGGAGTGACTCCCGGGTGGTGGGGCTTCATTCCAGTGAGGGGGAAGGGTGCTAGCCCTGGGTGGAGGGGTTTGTGTGTGCAGGCATTTTTTTTTTGTAGTTCCGCACTGCGCAGGTTTGTGCTGTTCGAGTGGTGTGGCAGTGGAGCAGCTCCCAGCCTGTGAGCACAGCTCCAGGCTCCAAGTGCGGCTCCAAGCGTCGGTTGTCTGCAGCGTGGCAGGCGGCAGCAGTAGTATAGCAGTTTCGGCGGTGCAGCAGGAGTGAGGGCGGTGGCAGAAAAGCTGAGGCTTGTGTTTTTGTTGTGCGCAGACACATGCGTCTGGCAGCAGCCCACAGTGCATCGGCCACATTGCTTAGGACAGCACAGCAGCTGCCAGCGGCCATTTTAAAAGCCCCCTGGTTTTGCACGTACATGGTTTCCCCTCTTGCCTCAGAATGGTGGGGAGAGGAGAAACTGCAGACGCTTCCCTAGTTTGGCTGTGGACATTGTTGCACTTGCACTTTCTGTTTGTGCTTGTTGTAAGGAAGGTAGATTGAGTGTGCAGAAAGCAAATAACATCGGAAATGGGCGCAAAGTTTTCTGCAACATAGAGAGGCATTTATATCCTCGTTAGAGATTCCCTGAGTAGTGGAAACGTTAAAGTTTCCAAAAGAGTTTTGAAACAATTTGTTCACTGGATATCTTTTCATTTCCCTCAGTTTACCCCACAGAATGTGAATTCTGTCTCTGCCTGGGACAAAATTGGAGCATTGTTAACAGCTAAGGTGGAACAGGGAGACAGGACAGTGTCTCGATTTCTCCCTGTGTTCCTTTTGATCTGAAAAGAAGTGATTAAGAGGGAAATGAAAGGACAGCCACAGCAAGCCTCCCCTTCTGCGGCTTCCCCTACCCCTTCTCCCAGTCCCTCTGCCCCTGAACTGAGAGGGACATGCGAGGCACCCCGAGAAATGCAGGGTACCTGGCGCAGCCACTGTTTCCCTACCCTTCCGCCTCCCACTTAGTACCCTGACTCTGGCAGGCTGACAGAGCACCTTCCCTGCACCCCTTTAACCCAGTTGCTGCTTCCCCAATTTCGTGTTCTGACCCCCCCAATCCCTAAAATGGTGCCAAACACATGGTCAGGAGCCAAGATGGTGACGGCCACGTGGCTGGCCCTCCCCCTTCCCTTCTTCATCCCACAATCCCTTTTGTCCACTTATCCCCTCCCTCAACCCCTTCCGGTCCTGCAACCCCTTCCTTCCTCTGGACACTCCCCCCCCATCCCCCCATGATGTCACCCTCCAACCACACCCCTGGTTCACACTCTGCCCCCCAGCAAAGCCCCACCGTCCTGCCTCCTCCTGTTCCCTACGCCCCCCTGTCTGTTGCATCCTGGGATTGGGTTTTAGGGGTTCTTATTTGTGTTAGCTAGCTGAGTCTTGTGCACCCTCGTGCTTCCCCCGTGTCGTTCCCCCCCCCCACCATGGTTTCTGGCCCCACGCTGGCCCCCCCTGCCGCTCCTGTGACCACTTCCCTGTCCGGCCTCAGGAACCCTGTGTCCGCCACCCCATCCCCATGATCCCACTCAGCCCGAGGCTCAGTGTCCGCCCCTGCAGGGTATGCTGGTTGGTTGCTGTCCTACATCATCATCACAGCACCCGCACGGATTGGGGGGTGGCGTCTGCCCTCCCTATCACATCCCCTATATCATCCCGCTCCCTCCCGGGTCCCGGCGCCATTTTCCCCATGTGGAGTGGGAAGCGCGGGTTGCTACCCTCGACTACAGCTCTCAGCGACAATAAAGCCTTCCTGCTTTCCTCGTGGGTGATCTGGACAATTCCTTCCCTCTTCGCCTCGGACCCTTGGGTGGGCGACTGAACCTGGCAGATCCCAACTGGCGTGCCAGCAGCAGCGACACGTGGGAGAGAAGCAGCGGACCCGGAAGTCTGGGGGGAGGTGGCGCCAGAGGGCACTGGAGCTGCCTTGGACCCGGGGGAAAGAGTGAACACTGAACCCATCTGGATCCCACAGGGTTGGGGCTGAGTGGTCGGGGGGTGGGCCCTGGCCCGGTTCCCAACAGGGTGGGGCCGAGGTGAGGGGTGGTCCCTTGTCCAGTTCTCATGGGGGTGGAGCCAGGGGAGGGGGTCATCACCTTGCCAGTCCCCACGGGGGGAGTAGTCCCCCTGCTGGGTCCCATGAGGGTGGGGCTGAAAGCAAAAACCCCAGGGGGGGAAGAAGCAATTCCCTGAGTAGCTCCTGTGCTGTGTGGTAGAAGTGGTGGTAGAAGTGGCCCTAGAAGCTACCAGTCTCTCTCCTACCAAACCAAGAGAGAATTGTGTAAAAGTCAATTAGATTTCAGTAGACACAGTGAGATTTTTAGAAGTATGATAGAAAGCTGCTTTAACATCCCTTGAGTTTGTTCCAACTGACCTCCAAGATCTTTTCTGGTGCCTGCTTACCCAGTCAGAGTTTGACCTATGGGAAGGGTCCTGGAAGAGATCTCTGAGGGGACTCCTGGTAGAGCTTCAGCAAAGCACCCAGGGTGCAAAAGATTTAGAAAATAGAGACATCACATATGAACATCTATGTGCTGAGGGTGCATGGGCTAACCCTGAGGACCAGCCAAGCTCGGGTGTTATCTAAGTTCATCCTAGATAAAATCGCAAAAGCTGCAGAAAAAGCTTTTTATCAACTGTTGATGTCAGGGGTAGTTACCTTAACATTAATCAGTCCCCTTTGGAAAGCTTCTTGCAGTTTGTCAACCAGCTCTGTGCACAGACAGAGAGACAAGTACAAGACCCCAGGACACAGGTGGAGATAGTTAAAGAGATGGCACAGAGAAATGCCTATGAGATCTGCAGCAGGGTGCTCCTGGGACTGCCTCTTGACCCTCCACCTACACTAACAGAGATGACTGAGGCGTGTGCTAGGAAGGCAGAACTGTTTGCTGCACAGGAGGCATGGGCAAGGCCAACAATCTCAGGGACTGTGGTAGCTGTATCTCCAGGAGTGATGAGGCAACAGATGCCACCAGAGCAGCTGTAACATGTCATCTGCTTCCACTGCAAAAAGCCAGGACACTTTGCCCGAGACTGCCTCCAAAGCCAGCAGCAAAAAAAGGAGACAATCAAATCAAAAAACTAGGACACCAGCGTGAGCCCGCACTGTGCCATGACTTAAATGCAGCAGGTTTCCCTAAGGGGAAAACCTCCCTCAAAACAGAAAAGGGGGAGGAAGGGAGGTGGGGTGCGGGATGACAAGAGATGTGTTTGCGTAACAAAATCTGGCGGCCTCACAAGAATTTCAAGCTTGTGACCACCAAAGCTTTTGTTTTCAGTTCTACCCGGTGGACAGTCATTGGAGTGGACCTGCCGGAGGATTCACAGGACTTGACAGCACAGGACTGGACAGTGAGTGCTTGTTACTGGGGACACTGCACATACACCTGTGGAGATTGAGGTGGCTCCCATGACCATCAAGGGAGACATACCTAACCTCATTCTCCTGACGCGCTGCCCTCAGCCACACTTCTATTTGGCCAAGGGGCAAATCATCGCCCAGGCCATTCCTATTCCAGCGGAAATCTCAGTAGATGACAAATCACCTGGTGTCTACTGGGCAGAAGTGGTTGGTGAGGACAAACCCATTATGGGGTGCAACCTACATGTGGAGAAGACTGTCTGTATGTGGAAGGTTGCTTGACACGGGAGCAGATGTGACAATCATACCAGAACGGTTGTGGCCATCAGATTGGGATTTGCAGTCCGTGGCTGGCAAAATCCAATGTGTAGGAGGAGTCACATTGGCAAAGATATCAAAAGGCATTGTGCAAATAGAGGGGCTGGATGGAAAATTGGCCAGTGTCCGTCTGCTTGTCACGGATTACAAAGATCCCTTGTGGGGGAGAGACACCATGTCTCAGTGGGGGGTCAAATTGATCATCTCTAAGACACTCCAGGATTTTTAGAGGTGGCCACTGTGGAGTGCCCTGCCCACTTAACATGGCTGGATGATAATCCAGTCTAGATAAATCATTGGCCACTCAGCAAAGAAAAGCTGAAGGCGCCTGAGGAGCTTGTAGAGGAGCAATTGTCTAAAGGTCACATTCAAGAGACAACCAGCCCTTGGAATTCCCCAATCTTTGTAATAAAAAGCCAGGGAAGGATAATTGGTGGCTTCTTCATGATTTACAAGAAATAAACAAGGTAATTGAGGACATGGTGTCACTGCAACCAGGGATGCCCTCCCCCAACAATGCTTCCCCAAAATTGGCAATTGGCTGTCCTGGACATCAAGGATTGTTTTTTCCATATTCCCCTATACCTGGAAGATGCACCACAGTTGCCTTCTCTGTTCCTACCATCAACTGAGAAACCCCAATGAAGCGCTACCACTGGAGAGTATTGCCTCAGGGCCTCAAATGCAGTCCTTCCATCTGCCAGTGGTACGTGGCTTCATTGCTGTCCCCAGTGCGCGCCTAGAAAAGGGAGGCAATCATCCTATGCTACATGGATGATATGCTTGTGTGTGCCCCTGATGACACAATACTCCAAGACACACTTGACCTAGTGGTTAAAGTTTTAACCTCTGCTGGATTCCAGCTACAGGAGGACAAGGTTCAGAGGATGCCGCCTTGGAAATCACTGTGCAGACTGCTGTTCTGCAGAAATTGGAAATCAAGAGTGATTCCCTAGTAGATCTCTATTCCCTGTGTGGGTCTTTGAACTGGGTCAGGCCTTGGCTAGGCCTCACCAATGAGGACCTAGATCCCCTCCTCAATTTATTGAAAGGGGAGAGAGAGCCAGCTTCTCCCAGGGAACTGACCCCAGAAGCAAAAACCACAATCCAAAAAGCACAGAAAGCATTGGCTAAGAGGCAGGTTCATCGTTACCAGCCTGAGCTGCCTTTCAAATTCATTGTTTTGGGAAAGTTACCACACTTACATGAGTTGATATTCCAATGGATCGAAGGGCAGAAGGATTTACTCTTAATCATAAAGTGGCTTTTCTGTCTCCCACCAGTGATCCAAAACCATCACACAGCCACAGGAGCTGATAACTCAGCTGATCTGAAAGGCCAGGGTAAGATTGCGTGAGCTGGCTGGTTGTGACTTTCAGTGTATTCACCTCCTGGTCAAACTTTCTAAGGAGGGAAGGAACTCTCTTGAGAGCTTGACCAAAGAGATGTTTGAGCACCTGCTTCAGGGTAATGCCAGTCTCCAGCTGTCTCTGGATAGCTACAGTGGACAAATATCATGCAGTGGACAAAGTCCATGCCCCATCACACAAGCTGTTTCATGAGGAATTAATGAACTCATGAGAAAAGGAGTTGTAGGCCACTCAAGGTGCTTACAGTGTTCACTGATGTGTCCGGGGCACCCCACAAGTCGGTGATGACTTGGAGAAATCCCCAGACTCAGCATTGGGAAGCTGATGTTGAGTTTGTGGAGGGGTCGCCCAAGGTTGCCGAACTGGCCGCAGTCATGAGAGCCTTCGAGAAGTTCTCGGAGCCAATTAATTTAGTCACTGACTCAGCCTACGTGGTGAAAGTAGTGTCCAGGGTGGAGCAGGCAGTTCTCTAAGACATAGAGAATGAGCATCTCTTCAGGTTGCTTTCAAAACTAATTTATTTAGTTTCACAGTGGCAATATCCATTCTATGTGATGCATGTGAGGTCACATACCAATTTGTCAGGCAAAATCACAGAAGGTGATCGCAAAGCAGATTCCCTTGCCGCCCCAGAAGAAATGGCACGCCTTCCGGACATCTTCCAACAGGCAAAGCTAAGTCACCAGCAATACCATCAAAATGTGCCTGTCTGATCTGTCAGTTCCAGCTCACACAGAGACAGGCTCAAGCCATTGTGGTCACCCGTCCCAGTTGCCAGCTCCAGGCAGTGCCATCACTGGGGGTGGGGGTTAACCCTGAGGCCTTGGAAGCTGCGAAGTGTGGCAAACAGATATCATACACATTCCCAGTTTTGGTCACCTGAAATGTGCATGTAAGCATAGACACATATTCAGGTGAAGTTTATGCCTCTGCCCATGCAGGAGAAAGGGCTGTGCATGCCAAAAAACACGTGGTGCAAGCCTTTTCAGTGTTGGGAATCCCTAGGAAGATTAAGACTGACAATAGCCCAGTGTATGCCTCCAAGGAGTTCCTAGAGTTTGCCCAGGGGTGGAGGGTGGAGCATAAGACCGGCATTCTCCACTCCCCCAGAGGTCAAGTTGTGATTGAGTGTGCCCACCATACACTCAAGCAAGTCCTGGCTAGGCAGAGCAGTTCAGCAGCACGGATGTCACCACAGCAAAAGCTCTGCAAAGCCCTGTTTATCATTAACTTTTGGCATTTTTCTTTTGAAAACATGAGTCCTCTGGCAGTACAGCATTTCCATAGTAACAACTGGTTTAAGTTATCACAGTGTCCACCAGTCCTCATGAAGGACCCAGAAACTTGGGAAACCAAGGGTCCTTATGAGTTTGTTACCTGGGGGCATGGCTACATGTGTGTGTCCACCCCCACAGGCCTGTGATGGATACCCCAAAAGTGGGTAAAACCTTTCATCCCCAAAAATCCAGCTCCAGCAGATGGGGATGAAAAGCAAGCAGCCGTTGCCTCAAAGAGAAGATGACGCTGGGAAGAGAAGGAAGAATCTTCCTAAGAGATTTGGTTACGTTCCGGCAGACCCCTGACTTTTAATGTGTTTTTAAAATGTTTGTTTTTCCTTTTAGAAAAGAAAATCTATCTCCCACTTAACCTGATGAGCCCTGTCCAAGTAGTCATCCTGTTCACGCTGAGCAGTCTGACAGCTGTGTGGATCATCCCTCAGTCACGCCAAAACATCTAGGTGACCCTGGCACAGACACTTCAGCAAGCCTGTCCACTGCAGCCGCAAGACACCCTATTTTCTCCTGCTGCTACATGGGCACAAGTGTCAGGAATTCAAAGGACTTTGTTGCTTGAACTTAATGTCAAAAGCACCCAAAACATCCACGCAGCTCTCCAAGAAGTGATGAGCCTGATCAGACAAGTCAAGCAAGAATCTGAGGACTGGATCAGCAGACTGTTCAAGGACTGGGGACTCTCCGGGTGGGGGGTGTTGGGGGGTGGGGGTGTGGACTTATATGGTTAAAACAATCCTGTTGTTTTGTTGTTATTTTACTCTTTTCTTTTAATTTTATTTAACAGAAAAGGGGGAGATGTTGTATTGCACTAAATAGTTTATTTAGTTGTTGTTTTGCACTGGGTGTTTGGTATCACATGGTCTCTCCTCCCCCCACCACCCCCCAAGCCTCAGGTGTGATGGTCTCTCCCTAGTCTGCTCCTCCCCTCTCCTCCCCTCTCCTTACCTGTATCCCAATGGATGTAGCCCCTCAGCCCTGGCCCCCTCTTCCCTGGGCTCAGAACCCCCCTGGACGACACCTTTGGTCTCTCTTTCCTCTCCTGGGCACCACCAGATGCCTCGGCCTCTGTTGCCCCCTGAGGCATTGCCTAGATCTGAGGTGGCTCTTAAAATAAATAAGATTTTAGTCCCGAGGAGGAGAGCGCCTCTTGTCTTTTGCTTTTGTTCTATGTAAGATCGTCCCTGCATTTCAGGGGTTCGGACTTTACAGTTGTGGTTTAACCTCAGCTGTCAGCCAAGCACCATGAAAGTTCTCTTATTCCTTCACCAGCAAGATTAGGGAGACAGTTGGAAGAGTAAAAGTCAGAAAACTTTGGATTCAAGGTAAAGACAGCTTAATAGGGAAAGCAAAACCTGCACGCAAAAGGCAAAATAAGGAATTGATTCGCTGCTACTGACGGGAGGGCAGGTCTTCAGCCATCTCCAGGATGACAGAGCCCCATAATGCATTATGGTTACTTCTGAAGAGACGCACCATCAAATGTTACCATTTCCTCCTTCTTCCCTCTACTTAATAAACTAAGCATGATGTCATAAGCTCTGAATACCGCTCTGGTCAGTTTGGGTCACCTGTCACAGCTTCCTCACAAGTGTGTAAACAACAGAAACACCAGAAACAGCAAAATCTTGGCTTTGTGTAACCCTCTGCAGCAGTAACAAGAACATCACTATATTATCAACTGTGTTCAGCACAAATTCAAAACATAGCCCATACCAGCCAGCCAGTGTGAAGAAAATTAACTCTACTCCAACTGAAACCAGCACAGACAGAAAGTTTGATTTCTTGATAAAAACAGTGATAGGAAAACAAGTAGCTTTAGTCTAACTGACTGCATGATTAGATCATGTGAACCTCCTTGACTTTGGCTTATACATCAGAAGGAATATGGAAAATCCACAGTCCTATGATGGCTTAGCAGGAATGTAGCAGTTGTGCCATACTTAATTACCTGGAAGATGTAATAGGCAAAAAATATAAGCAAAATCCGTTGCTGACAGAACCAGGATCTGGGGGTGTACTGAACCCTCTTGCTGGTCATGCCTTCTTCCATCTCATATTGCTTGTCTTTTTCTAGACCTCTCAATGCCTTAATTTTTAGGATTGTATATTGCAGGAAGGCAAATGGGGAAAAAGAGTCTGTGTATATGTAAAACTCTAATTTATTATTAATTCCTACAGATGACTTACAAATCCCCAGGAAGTAAAGTCTGTAACAAAAGTGCCAAGCAATTCTGACTCACAGCAACACTTCTGGGTGTCACTGACATATCAGAGAGTATGGTATAAAGGACAGCCATATGAAGAGTGTAAAATGAGGGGTTAAAAGTCACACCAAACTTAGTGAAAAGGCCTGCAGGCTCCTCAACCTTTATTCTTTAATTGGAAGGAGAAGAGTTTTTACTAAAGACAAGTCTACAATGTAGGCCGGCAGCCCAACTGGGCAATACCCTTGATTTGTGCAGTTCACAGTTGTTCTCTTCTAATGTCTTCATACAGACCTTTTTTTTTTTTTTTTCCAAATGTAGTTAAAATTTTAGAAGTATAAAGGTATTTTATTAATTTTTTTAATAAAACCTTGACTGCAAGAAATACTTGAAGTTAGTAATCATTTGCAGACTCCTTTCCCCTTTCTCGCTGCAGGACTGAGGGCATAAGCACAGCTGGTTGTCAGTTCAGTCCTTATTACCAACACCAGCTATTGGTTGAAAAAGCCTACTATTCATATCTGGCTACATTTCTTGACACAAGGTGTTAGGAAAAAGAAATCCTAACCCTGTGATAGTAAATTTGCCTGTTTTTAAAATATTTTAACAGAAACCTTCAAATAAGAGGAAATTATGAATTATTTTATATTTGATTCTCATTTAGGGGCAGATTTAAAAAAGGAAAAAAAAGTTCCTCCTCTCATGTGATCTTCCTGGCAGGTACTATACTTTGGAGAAAAAAACATGACAAAGAGAGCAGCGAGAAAATCGAGTGCAGTAACTGAAAAACATCTGTAATTCTGGATTCCTTCAAAAGGAGTAAGCTTAATAAAAGCAAAGTAATGTAAATGAAATAAAAATTTATTTCCACCCAGAAAACACTTAATATAAACACTTAAATACATAAGCATCATTGGCCAAAGATATGTCCTGAAACATACCAGGAATTGGCAAGAGAAACAATATGCAGATATATTTAATCAAGCCAATACTTCAATTAGACCTATTATATGATAGATGTTGTTAAAGAAGAGAGTATTTATTAAAAATTACCACAAGAGATACTTCATTCGGTTTTGAAGCTTCATTTCTGATTTGATGAAAGAAAAGGAAGAAGATTTCACAGAAAAGAAACAATATGAAATGTACCTGAAGAAATGACCTTCCTTTTAGCAGGAAATTGTCTCTTCCAAAACTATGAGAAGACATGGTAGGCCAGTGGGATTTTTTTCAAATATAGAGAGGCAACAAGGATTTTTTGTATAGAGATTGGAATCAGTTAAAGTGGACATTCATGTCAAAATAAAGCTTTTATCACAGTCTGCCAAACTTGATACTAAAAGCTCAATTAATCTATTAACAAAAGCAAAATCTGTTCTGTGAAAGTGTGCCATAATCTCTAAATATAGAAGTAAATGCAAGTATTATCAAAGTTAAAATGGAAATGTCACATACAATTCAAGCAAAATACTCTGACCTGCAATAGGACTGATTTGCCCTGTGTTTAATCTGAGGTATTAATTTCAGTTTCATGAAGAGAAATATAAAACTCTGGACATGTAGGAGAGATACTGTCTTTAAGGGCTAAATTTTTGACTAAAGAACTGAGATCATCAGCTGAGATCAAATGCTTAACTCTTTGATCAACTCCACTATGATGAAGCCCAGCTGTACTGTCTCGCAGTTCTTTACAAAGTCACATGCCAATACAGACCTTCCGTATCTTGCTCATTTCCAAAACCATAAATTGTTTTGAATTAATCTGGTTTTGGGTTATTTTTTTTTTTCTGAATGGTGTTTTGCTATGGTTTGTTTTGTGTTTTTTTTTTGTTTGTTTGTTTGTTTTTTTTTTAAGATGGAAATTACTTCTATGCTTGTAAAGAACAGTGAGAATTTTCTTTGTGCAAAGAAAGAAAAAAAAATTTTTTTTTTTTTCTTCAAAAAAAAATTCTAATAGTGCATATTTTCAGCTGAACAGCTGTGGATAGACAATCTTCTACAACATTGCATTCTTTGGCCTTCCATAGACTCTTCTACAGCTTTCTGTCCAGGATAAAACACCAATCTGCAAGGATTCTATCAAAAATAAATAACATGATGATAAAATTGTATAAAATGTGATAAAGCATTCTGAAATATTACTGTACCTGGAAATACATGTTTAGAACAAGTTGCATAGTTATTTTACTGAAACTCTCCTTATTTTGTCCTAGCCTTTGGTCCAGAAAGATCATGTAACATTTAACACAAAACCTGAAAGACTTGTATGAACAAGGTTATTTTTTGAACATATCCAGGACTGCTGCTGAAAAATGTTATGCTTTAAATAATGAAAATCTTGACCATTTAACCTGTTATACTTCATCAAAGACAAGCAAGCATAATTAAGGTTACTGGAAGGAAACTTTTAAAACAATATATAAATGTTTACATTTCTTGTTATCTGCTGCTTGTCCTACAGCACTACATATCAGCTTTAAACTGCCTAATTAAGAATGATGCTTTTCTTCTACTAAAATGGAAGTGTTTGCATGCTGTGGATTTCTGTTCATTATGTGCACACAGGGAATCAATTGATTTGTAATTAAAAAAAACCCATTAATTCATAATTAAACTAATAGCAATCTCCTTTTTAGAATTACTTGCTCAATTTATTTGAAAGAAAATTTGAAGCTCTATAAATATAAAAAATTGTACTAAAGTTCCTTCCATGTTTGGCCCTGAGTAATCCAGGCCCAGTTCTTGAAATCTGCCATATGCAGATGAACTGCTTTGCCTTAAGCAGTCTTCCATCTGCACTCCTCCCAGGATTACTTCATAAGATGTGCAAGCCTCCACCTTTTCCCTTCCAGTTGCTATTTTTAAATAACCAAATTCTTAGTTAATTTGAAAGTGTAACACTCTGAGGATGCATCTAGCTTCAACCGATAGACATTAATTTAAATTTGTTTGGCCATAAAACTATGGTACTGTTTGTAGCAGTGTAAATCTCCCTTAGTTTACTTTCTACTCTATCAAGTGATTTGTATTTTACTTTGAGAAATGAAGTTTGGTTTGTGAACTAGTTAGCAAGCTTCCCTTTTGCCCCCCCCCCTTTTTTTTTTTGAGAAGAAAAAGGTCAGTAAATAGAAGATACTGTCTCTTCATAAATTCAGACCATAAAGTAATTTCTAATAAGAAGTTCAAAAGAGATTAGAAAACAAAAATCCATTTTTGGAGTTTGGGGCATCATCTCATTAAAGGTAATATTGCAAGCCTCCACTTTGAAAAAGGCACTGACTCAAATTTGTAATGATTTCACTTTCAAATTTCTTTTATCTCTGCTGCTGGTACATCAACAAATACAAGTGCTTCAGACAAATAGGCAGGCTAATGAGCATTGCAGCTGATTACTAAAATATTGTAATACTTCCCAAGGCAAAATGACATATTTTTCAAAATTAAGAAAACAGAATATTTCTTCTTTACTGCTGTAATGTATGACCTCAGTCTAAGCCTCAAATCCCCATTTCCCAGTACAGTTGAAGCAAGCAGTGTTTAATTAATGAGGATTAATTTTGTTTTGGGAAAGGTTCTAATTGGTTTTGGTCAGTGTGTTCACTGTGGCTGTAGAGATCTTAAAGTGTATCATGTGCTTTCAAAAATCTCAAGTTTCTTCTATTCTTCAGTAGTCCTTATCTGCAATTATTTTTTTATTGACCACACTTGTCATTTGAGAATTAGAATTACAAAAGTAATTTAAATGTTACGCATTAAAACGAGAGAAAAATTTGTAACAATGCTCTAAAATTCTTCCCCAGGAGACATGGCAGTGTTTCTCAGCACAACTCTTGCAAAAGACAACTGTAAAAATACTCTAAAAACATCTCTTTCAGTATTTACTTCTGCTGCATGGGCTAATAGCCAGAATGGGACAAGGGAAGGGTATTATGAAAGGATCCTCAAATTGCAGGGCACAAACGTCTTGAGCTATGGGTTTTATTTTAAGCAGCCCTGAGAGAGAAGAAATCAAATGCAAAGAAGGAACAAAGATATTGAAAGACACCTTTGCCTCTCTTCTGCCTGTTCTGTAGGTTCTGTGCTATGTGTCAAAAAAACTGTACAGAAACTTCCCTGAAAATTCAAAATAATTATCTTGCCATCTCCAGTGAAACGCAGCTGCTGGCTTTTTCCTAAGATTTAAATTCAGCAGCTCAAATTTCCTAGCAATTCTGATTCCAAGGATTTCCATGCAGCCAAATTTGTCTTAGAAGTGCAAAATTCGTGTTAGTATCTATCAGTATTTATGCTATATGGAGCTTGGGCACATGCTTAGGACCAGATGAATATTGTTAAGAATTACCTTTTTACTGAAATGGAGCTACAGGGAGTGGACAGTATTGAATTTTCAAACAACTGCAACCATCTGACAACATTTTTTTTTTCATAATACTTAGAAAAAAACTCTCAACGAACCCCAGAAAATTCTCAATATGACCCACAATATGAAACATCTGTGGTCCTCAACATTGGAGAATACCTAGCAGCATCTCAAGGGACTCGTCACATAATTCAGAGACTTTTTCTTTTTTTTTTGGCTCTCTTTCATTCCGGGTTTGAAAACAGATTGCTTTACAAGGTACATCATCCTCCAGGGAATAGCAATTTCCTTTTTCCTCTGCAACAAAACAAATGGAACTTTAGAACTGTTTATCTTTGATCAAAAATATATTACTTAACACGCCAAATAAACAGCTTTAAAATTTGCCATTGAAATTATTGCTTCCTGTGGCAATTTTTAGTGTTTTTACATTTGCTGGGCAACTGGTAACAAGCACTGATATCCTTGCCAATTGTTTTTTATTTTTGTAATGATCTTAGAAGAAACATTTTGAATATGAGCTTTCTTTAAAGTAACTAGATAAACTACCATGCTGTCAGGAATAACACAACACTTCCTCACTAAATAATCACGGAAACTCAGGCAACAGCCACAACCTATACACATAATGCATGAAATGATACAGAACACACATTGTACATTTCTGTGGTAACACATTCATCCTGGAAGACCAAAGCCATGATCAGAGTATTAAAAACAAAGTAATGAACCCCCACACATATCCCTGTGTCTCACCCAACCAACCATAAACCCAAAAGCTTTTAGAAAACAATTTTTCAAGATTTGTAAAATCAAAGTATATCTTTTTATTAGATTCTTAAGACAACTTATCTATGTTTTTCTGATTTATAAATTGGCTGATGATGTATTTTGCAATACTTTATGTTGCTATAACACATCTTCATATTTCATTCTCCTTGTTGTGTTAAGGCCCTGGTGTAAAACTTGTATTTTCAGAGCTGTCACATTGTGTCATGGTTCTTTATTTTTGCTTGCTATTTTTTCACTTTGGTTTTCATTTTCTATAGGTGTCACTATCTGAAGTCTGGTGTGGCATTATGACTCATCATCTTCCTGGTTTACTGATCACACGCTCTAAGCCAGCTCTCCCCTTTCCATTCAATTCTATGCAAAATCTCTCTTTGATCTAATGCTTGTCTTTTCAGGTCTCAAAAAGAATAATTTTTGTCTTCATTTGGCTCTGAGACAATTTAAATCTTGTGTCTTGGACTTCATTACTATTTTAAAAATTGACCTTTTGCTGGAGAGAGTTATAAATTTGGACACCCAAACACATTGCAATTTATCAACATCTTATTATCTTTTTAAGAGGTGTTTGGTGTCAGCAATGAAAGAAAGGAGAGTGTGATTAAGATTTTTCCCAATAGCCAAATTTTTTTACTGACACTCGGATATTACCCAACATAGAAATTCTTTTATTTCTTCATTTTAACTCTGCCCTGAAGCATTTTTGACAAGTCCTAATCTTACTCAATGTATACCTTTTTTCCTCTGGTACTGTACTCTATACTCACAGATGCTTTTTGTGACCCATATTCTTTTTCACTTTAAATGAAAGATTTCCAGTGTTTGGAGAGTAGTAACAACTATTTCGGAACGCCATCCACTTGTTCCTTCTAACATTCTGAATGTGATATCCACACAGTTCTCTAAAGTCTTCATAAAATGTTGCATTGCTAGGTAATACAGAGAAGTTAAAGCACAATCATTTACAGCTGCAGAATAACTTCATTTAAGCTAAAACTGGATTTCACTCTTGAGTTGTTGTCCATTAACTTCTGTTAGAGACTATGGAGGTGCTCTAGATAAACTACAGTCTAAACTGGTGTTTTTACTGTTTATCACATTCCTAGCTGAATTTATACACATTTAAAGTGTACTCTTGATCAAAGCTGAAAAATTACCACAATCATAAAAAACAGTTTACATTCTAGAACTCAGTATCATTCAGTTTCTTTAGAAAAATCAGACAATATCAAAAATCTTTGAAGGTGTTTGATTGTCTATTAAAAAAAAATCCTAAACATCCTTAAAATGAAGAATATATATTTTATTTTACAGCATTTACTTGGGGGATGAAATTTTCTATAAATTTGATGGCAATACTACCTTGAGAGAAGCATATATTAAGTACTTCTGAAGATGACTCTGAATGGTATTCTCTCAAAGATGATCTAGTAGTGCACCCAAGAAGGTGGAACACCATGGAGAAACAGTGCTTCAGGTGACTACCTGACTCCAGCAATATGATGATCATCTTTTTTCAACTTACAAACCTGCATCTTGTCTGTGGAATGACTGTTCAAAACAGCAGAGATATGGAAGTCCAGAGCAAGTTAGAGAGGAAATATTCCATGCTCCTCCACTATGGACCAGAGTCTCTGCCATTGGGAACAAGTACCCTCCTGCTTAAGAGAGAGGTACAAACTACAAGGTAACTTGTGGTTTTTGCTGTGTGACCACAGAGAGGATGTGAAGAAGTGGGATGGAAAACCCACCTCATGCATGGGTCTGTGAGCTGAGAGGAGGAACAACCACCACTAGATATTCAAGGACAAATGCCACTCCAGTTTCAAGTGAGCAAGTCCTCAGAACAGAAAGGCTGATGTTATTTCCAGTCCCCTTGAAGGGACTTCCAGTTCATATTTACAAGTGAGCAACCATGACCAGAGAGGCCCAGCCTCCAGCCAAGTGGAGGAAAGGGATAATCACATCTGTCTGACTGTGTGGATCCAGTGGCCTGGAACATCAGATCCATGAGAGCATAAAGCTTCAATTGACCTCAGAGCACAATGTACCTGACACCACCAAGATATGTAGGGGCAGAATGTATCTCTGTTTCTGGATGACAAGGGTACCTGGACAGCTGGCTGTACCGGAAATTGAAGTGACCCTGACTGGGAGTGAATGGCAAACACACCCCCTTGTGACTGGCCCAGAGGCCCCATGTTTTCTTGGCATGCGTGATGTCAGTATTGGGTTTTTCAAGTACCCAGAAAGGCCATAGTTGAGCTTTTGGGCAAGCTGCTGTGTAGACACAGGAAATAAAAGAGCTGAACACTTTGCCTGGTCTCTCAGAGAACCCTTCTGCTGTGGGACTGCTGATGGTTGAAGAACAAAAGGTATTGATGACTGCTACAACAGTGCACCATTGACAATACTGCACAACCAGGATTCTATGACACTCATCCATGAGATGATTTGTGGCGAGTCAGGGTGGTCAGCAAGACTTGCTCACTGTTTAAGAATACCATATAGCCAGTGTATAAGTCCAGTGGACAGTGGAGACTGACAGTGAACTATCATGGACTGAAGGAAGTCACACCACCACTGAGCACTGCTGTGCCGGACATGCTGGAATTTCAGTATGAGCTGGAGTCCAGGACAGCAAAGTGGTGCCAACACTGACATTGCAAATGTGCTCTTCTCCATGCCTTTCACAGGCCAGAGTGCTTTCACCTGGAGAGGCATGCAGTACCCCTGGAACTGACTTCCCCAGGAGTGGAAACACAGCCCCAGTATTTGCAATGAACTGATCCAGACTGCACTGGTAAATGATGAGGCTCCAGAACACTTACAGTAAATCAATGACATCATCATGTGGGGGAAAGCAGACAGTTTTTGAGAAAGGGAAGGAAATAATCCAAAACTTCCTAACAACCAGTTGTGCCATAAAACAATGTAAGGTCAAGTAAGTAAGGAAACTGAGTTTTCAGGAGTCAAATGGCAAGATAGACATTGTCAGTTTCCATTGGATGTGTTCAATAAAACTGAGCCTTGTCCCCACCAACCAGCAAAAAGGAAATACAGGCTTCCCTGCTGTATTGTGTTTTTATATTTCTGTAACAGTTCTGTCATGGTTTGCCCCTTCACCCCCCATTTGCTCCCGGTGGTTCCACCCCGAGCTTTCCCACCTTTCCCTCAGTGCCAATCTCTCTGAAAATGCTCAGTCACTCCCCTGTCCCCTCCCTGGCACCCTGTCCATCACTTGGCTCCCCATCCCACTCTCCCAGAATCTTCCACCTTGGGCGTCGAGTGAGTGGATGAGGGTCAAGGGTCCGTCCGTCCCTCCCTTAAACTTCCCCCATTGGTTTATGTATCTGTCTGTCCTTCTGCCTACCACTCCCCCAGATCCCCCCACTGGTTAATGGGCGTCCCTTCCCCCTTGTTACCGCCCCGGTATTTGAGCTGTTGCGAAAGCCTCGAAAGCACTTTCGGCTGTCGGATACTCTGGTCTTCAGAGCTCCTCGGAGCACAGATTAAACCTGAGAGTGTTTTCCCAGCCTTGAGTCGGCTCCCTTATTGCCTCCTCGGATGTCGCCTCTCCTCCATACAAGGCAGACAGCAAAGCGCTCTGTCTTTGCCACTCCCCAGCTCTCCTCGAGACACAGGGGAGTGTCCCCCCCAGCTGACTGTGCCTCTGCCGGGCAGGTGAAGACAGGGAGCTTCAGGGTGGGCACGGCAGCACTTCCCTAATTCACTGTGGGTTTTTGGAGGATGAATATTCCAGATGACAATTGGATTGTAGATCCTCTCTATCATGTGACCCAGAAGAAGAATGATTTCAAGTGGAGTCCTGATCAGCTGCGAACATTTGAATGAATCAAACATGCAGTAGCCCTGGAGCCAGTCAGAACAGGGCAGGATGCAAAAAATGTGCTTTATGCTGCAGCTGAGGAGAATGATCCTTCCTAGAGCCTCTGGCAAAAAGTACCCACGGAGACTCAAGGACAACCCCTACAGTTCTGCAGTCAGGAATACAAAAGATTTGAGGACTGCTGAAAAAGAGATCCTGGGAGTTTATGAAGAAACTCTAGGTGTTTCAGAAGCTATTGGCACTGAAGCACAGCCCTTCCTAGGACCCTAACTGCCAGTGCTGGGCTGGATGTTCACAGGGAAAGTCCCTTCCATACATTATTGCACTGATGCTATTTGGAGTAACTGGATTGTGCTGATCACATAGCAAGCTCATACAGGAATCCCCAATTGCCCAGGGATCTTGGAGGTCATAAGGAACCAGCCTGAAGGTGAAACTATCAGAAAATGAAAAATGTTACACTCTCCTCACTAATAGTTCCTGCGATATTGTCGGGCTGCACAGAAAAGAAAAAGCTGCTGTACGGAGTCTTATGTGGCAAGTCAAAGAAGCTATTGAGGGACAGGGTGGATCAAGTCAGGTTTCAGCAGAACTGAAAGCCATCTAGCTTTCAGATAGACTGATGGAAAAAAGACCAATTGGCAGAACAGAAGTAAACCTGATGCCTTGGAGTGGCTACCTAAAACAAACACTAGACAAGATTAAGAGAATAAATCCAGTTATTTATTAAAGGCCTTCAATAGGTACACCTTAGGCAGTCACAAGCCTCTGAGAGGCTACACCCAAGATGCATGATGGCCATAAGTTTTTCAGACAATTATAAATTTGGTCTATTTTCATATCAGGGGCTAATCCTCCAATTACAGCTTCAGGTAATGAAGTCATATATCCCCAGTTTGCACCCCCCAAGTCAGTTTTATTTATACTTTTTGGGACCTGAGACAGTAAAGTGTCCTTGAGTCCCAGACCTAGAGAGGAATTGTTTTGTCTGAATAAAATGGGAATACAGTAGATGACAGGCTATGGAGTTATATACTAAAGCAGTACAGGATCTGAAAAATACAAAAGCTAAATCTGAAGGCATCATTCCTCAGCTCAACTGGGTTGCTGAATTTTGGCAAGACATTATTGCCCAGGTTGTGTAGATGCACATGTACCCAGGAGTTGGGCTACTGAAGAGCATTTGAAGAATGGACAGGTGGATTGGGCTGCCAAGATTAAAGTGTCTCAGGTGGATCTGGACTGGCAGCAAAAGGGTGAATTATTTCCGGTTGATGGGCCTATGATGCCTCAGGCCATCAGGGAAGAGATGTAACAATACAGTTGGGCTCGTGGCCTAACTATGGGCTGAATTTAATGATGGACACTATTTCCCAGGTGATCCATAACTGTGAATCATGCACGGTGATCAAGCAGGCCTAGCAGGTAAAGCCCCTTTATTGAGTGGGTACCATATTCACTGTCATGCACCAGCCTCTGGGAAAATTAAATAGTATAATTGACTGTTAAAAACACTTTGAAAGCAATGGGTGGGAGGACCTTCAAACACTGGGAACTACATTTGGTGAAGGTCATCTGGTAAGTTAACACTGGAGGCTCTACCAATAAAACTGGCCCTGTTGAATCAAAACCTCTATGTACCACAGAAGAGGATAAAGTCCTCATGGTGCATACAAGGAATATGTTGGGGAAGAAAGCGGATTAGTCCTGCTTCCAACAAAGACAAGGGTATGGGTGCACTTGGTGGGTAATGCAGAGGGACAGGGAAACCCTGGGCACCTGAAGGGGATTTGACTCTTGAGTAAGAAGTCTGTAATGTTTCATTGTATAGTATTGCTTGATGAATGACCCTGCCACTGTGTTATAACTTTCATGGACAATGAGTATGGAGTGTGCCAGATACATCAATTTTGAAGCCTTGATGCAGCTTGGAACCAGCTGGCAGCACACCAGTCCTCCAACCCTGACATCTAGGACAGATAGAAATCACAGTCATGAACTAAATGAACTCCACAGACATCTCGGAGGGACAGACACTGACTATAGAAATGATTCATATGCTTGTGTTGGTATATGTACATGCTTACATGTATACATATATATATATATGTGTTTGTGTGTAAATATGTATTTATATAAATTTATGTATATAATTGGAAGGTATAGGATCTGGCCATGACATAGATGTTATAGAGGTGGATAATTTTCTGGTTCTGGTCAGCACATGATTAATTTTTTCAGTAGTCAGGAGGGGGCATTGCTAGGACCTATATGTTACTCTATACCAACTCATGTTATTTTCCATGGACAAGAAGCCCTTTTGGATCAGGTAGCATTGCAGAGAGAATAGTTGGATATTGTTGGAAATGAGAACTTGTTATGACTAATTCGCTTATTATACACTCTTATTAGTTTTGTTGCTTTTACCATTTGTTTTCTTATCTCATTGATGTTTCCAGTAATTCTTTTCTCAGCCTGTGATCTCCATCTTTTGTGCCTCTAATTCTCCTCTCCATCCCACTGTAGGGGAAGGGGAGAGTAAGTGAGCATGGCATAATTGAAAGTGGTTTCAGCAGTTCTCCATTACATTGGAGAATCCCATTCCTAAACCATAACAATTATCTATGTACTTTTTATTCTACTTCTCAGTCATGCTCACTAAGGTTTAGAAAATTTTACAAGCCAAAATCTTGAAAAGAGAAATCAATGTAGTTTAGGCTTAAAAATCAAATGTAGTTCAGACAAAAAATATTATCCTGGTTACTTTATGCAGGGTGTCCATACAGACACAAACATAAACCCATGAATACACATGTATCCATGAGTTTACGAACATAGAAAATATTTTGAACTTAGTTGAAGAAGCAGCTGTGTACTTGCAGTTGTCAAAGTCCCCAGCTGTGCCTTCTGTGTAAGATCATGCAATGCTGTCTCCAGATTGTCAGGAGAACATATTAATTTTGTACCATTTTCTGTTCCCTTTACTCTCTTTGTAGTGAAAATGAGTGTGTATAATCAATGGAACATGAGAGGCATTAACATTCGATGATACTTCGCTGTCAAAAATAGTGGTCACATAATGGAAGTGGCATGTTTATCCACTCTCAAGGCCAACATAGGCATTGAGAATTAAAAATGGCATGGCACTGCTATACAGCATTTTTTGGAAAGGATTCTATTTTATGCCAATCATTATGGTTGATAGTAAAAAAAAAAAATACTGTAGTGAAACTGACAATGTTAAAAAATTAATTCCAAATTTCCCCCCCCCCCCCAAATTTCAGAAATTACAAAATATTTCTTTCTTGAAATAGCTTTGTCCATGTAGGACTGCCAGAATCATTGGAGGAACTTTTGTGGCTCAAATACAAGCCTCTTTGAAAATTTATTTCAAATCCCATTTGTGACAAGTTAGTTCTAGCCCACTGTTTTAAAAACATGCTATTTTGTTGTTTCTGAAACCCAATCTTCTGTGTGCCATCCTCTAACCCACAGGATATTTTGCAGCTAGGCAGTAAGGACTGTAATGAAAAAAAAATGCTGAGCAACACAAACACCCTCATTATTTGGCTATCTGAATTCAGATACATAATTTTCAGCTGATTTTGCATGGTTGAACATGTAAATCAAACACCGTGACTGCTGCCAACTTCTGTAATAGCAACTGCTCTACCTGGCCTGCAGACCACTGCCTTCTGTTTCCAGGCACAAGTCAGAGGGGTACTAGTTCCTTCCAGCCCACCTCCTGAGCTCCTGAGGAGCCAAAAGACAACCCCATTGTGTCAATGATGTAACAGGATCATGCAACTGTGAAACACAGCATAATTTCCTCATAATACTATACAGTTTAAAACAAACAAAAAACCCCTCAAACCTCATTGCTCTGGATCTAGGCCAGGATTTTGTGTAAGAAGAGATAATCTGACAGCTCTCAATCTGTCCCCAGATCTTCAGTGATAGATTACTGGCTTGCTGTCCATTCCCAAGATAGCCATGAGGGCAGTTTAACCATGCTACTTTTGCACATTAAGATTATAGGAAAATAAAATATTTTATCTATCATGCAGCACTAGGAATAAAAAAAAAAAAACCAAACCAAACCTGTAGTAGTAAGACAGGGATGCCTTCAAGGCTTGGGCTGGGAGAGAATTCAATCAAAAAATAAGCTTGAAGACATCAAATAGATACTTTTCACAGTCTGAGCAGAGAATCAGTAATTTCCCAGTATATTATCACAGTGATGAATATCCACACACGAGAGGTCTCTCCCTACTTTGGAGATATCATGTTCTTCTACTGATCTTTCTCATCTCTTTGGCTGGAAATGTAAGAGGGGCAAACACAACCAAGAAGGATCTCATGAACCATCGTATCCACCTTCTACTTCAGGAAGGCACAGCATGTAACTATAACATTTTCATATGGTGAACAAATGCCAAATTCCTGAGTTAGAAAGGGCAAGAATACCAATAAAACAATGTCTTATCTAATGGTAGACAGCATTGTCAAGATCACTGGTCATAAAGTAATGGGTTTTATCAACAGTTTATAGTAAATTTCTCTTATGCTCCTCCACTTTATTACCTTTCCCTAGATAATTATGCTTCCTCTGTATTCTTCTGAAATGCTATTCTAGGAAGTTCAAAATTATTCTGATAAAGAAGAAAATGTGTCTCTTCCTTATTTATTTAGCTAAGACCCATCTAAAGCCCTGGTCCTTCTTATCAACATTGTGTGTATATTGCAGTGCACACAGGAGCATTTTTGGTTTTGGCAGACATGAAGTATTTAAGTTCAGACCAAACAACATAGCATCAGGAAAGGAATCTTTTTATTCTTACCTCCTGAGTGGAAGCAACACTAACTATCTTGTGCTATAGAAAATAAAGTATTTTCAACAGCCTTATTTTACCTGTAAGTCCAAAACAACAAATATTACAGGATGTCAGCTGAGTTCTCTCTCAGTACATGCAAGATTACTTATGCAGCTGAACAGAGTGAATCATCAGATGACTCAATCTCCAAAACACCATTATAACAATAAATAAATAAAGCCTTTCCCTCACACTAAGGAATTGCATTCATTCAGACAGCCTTACTGAAAACATGATTGAGAGTAATTTGAAAAGAAATAAATGCAATTTGAATTTTTAAAAACTCATCAGCGCTGCTATGGTTCCCATGAATAAACAGATCTGATTTGTTAAGTCTCTTTAACCTTCAAAGATGATTAGGGAGTAATTTTTGTTGCTGCTGTTGCACAAATGGATGGATACATTTTCCAGCAAGTTTTGGAGACAGGCTGGAAGCAGGTACAATTAATTCAGTACATATAATTTACTGCATCCTTGCTTCTTTCACAGAAATCCTTGCCAACTGATCCCAGGCAGAAGATTGGCTTTGGTTCTGCAAGCAGCTGCTCAACTTCCCACTTTGCTGGAGGTAAGATGTCACAGTAAAGCAGATGCTGAAAGAGTGGGAGGGAGACACCAGTGAGCAGAAACAATTGTGTTGATAAAAAAAAAAAACAAAAAAGGAGAAAACTACAGGAGTGGTAATCTTTCCTCTAACAGATTGGGCTGTACTAAAGCTAATCCCTAAAAAGAAACAGTATGACCATAAGTTAACCTTGAAATATGTGAACTCTTGGAAACTTACACAACTCAGAAAACCAATCTACCAATGATATATTATTCTAGTGATAATGAGTTCTGTAATCAGATTTGACATACTCAGAGATCTGAGGTTCATGAAGATTCAGTGCAGATTTAACCTTATCTGATTCTGCCTTAAATGCATTAAGCCTGTCTTGTAAGAGATAATAATTATTTATGTCAATATTGGTATAAATAAGAGTTCTTAGGCTCAAACACAAATTAAACAGAAGTGGTGAGAACTAAGAAAATAATCTGGAATTTCAAAAGTCAATAAATAAATAAAAAACCAATCTTTGGTGTAGCAGTAATCTGCTGAGATCAACTGTACTCTATTTAAAGATCTATCCTTATAATTTTACTTACATAATTAGGCATGACTCAAATAAGTCAAGGTAAATTGCCAGTTATCACATGTAATTAACTGGTTTTTAGAAGATTTTAAAGCTGTGGATTTTTCAAAGATGGTCAGAGCCCGAATTAATTTAGAGGTTGTTATATGACAGTGACATTGCCCTTTGGTCAAACACTTTAGAGTACTCCAGAATGCTCACTCTAATATTTCAGATGTAAAATAAAACCCACCAAAATGCCCACAATGCTGAACTCTTATGGAAGACATAACACAATTATAACACCTTAAAGCTGCAAGATTGGCTTAGGGACTTTTTTTGAAAAACATGAAAACTGTACTGCTCCTCTAATAACATGGACTTTTAAGAAAAGTCCCATCTTTACAAATGCTGATAATACAAAGAAGCTAGCAAACCAATACTGAGTTATTGAATACTGAGGTATTCAGGCAGGAAGACAAAGTATATTCCTGCAGTGGAAAAAGTCAGTGTAAACAAATACCTGTTCTGAAAGTAGAACTTAAATATTATATGTGACCCAAAGGCACACAAAGCATAATATGAGGCATTTTAAGGTATGAGTGTTGTATAAGTACAGGTTATTATATAAAATAATGTCTACAGTCTCAGTACCCTGATTCTCCACTTGTTAACAGGAAAATTTAATAATTGTGGCAAGCACATTTCTCTCTTTCTCTGGATTTTTCATAAAGATACACAGAGAGAATTGACAGAGAAAACAATTTCTATTTCTGCTCCTGGTTTTTCTCTTATGGAATGTGTTTGGAGAATTTTTTACCTAGAATGATAGCTTGGTTGGATCATGGTGGATTGTTTTGGCCTGATGGCCAATCGGATCCACCTTTGTCTGGACCTTGGAAAACAGGCTCAAAAGTTGTGAGTGAGTTAGATATGATAGTTAGAGAAAGTAGCATGTAGTTTTTAGTATCCTTTTTTATATAGTATATTAATGTATTATAGCATAATTATAATAAAGAAATCATTCAGCCTTCTGAACTAAGTCAGACATCATCATTCTTCCCATTGGGTTCGCTGACATCTATAACAATTAATCATAAATCATAATAAATTAAATACATTTAAATTGTATTCCTCTTCTTCCATGCTACAGAGATTGTAGGCATTAGAACTTCTCCACTGTTTTTTGGCCTTGCCTGTTTTTTGTCCTTTTTTATCCTAATTAAAACTATTGTTTTGGTTATTTGTTGCCTGAGGCAGGTTTAATTAAACCCAGATTTTTCTAGTGTAAAGGAACTCCATAATATCTGTAAAGACTAGAAGAAACAATACACTCACCAAATCTAAACCGGCACAACTAGGTGGCATGCATATGTATAGTATCTACATTTTAATTAGAATGTTTATCTCTCCTTTCTGCCTGATTGTTTTTGTCACAAGCTTAACCTGTTTTTCTTTGTTCGCCCACTCTGCATTTTCATAGCATATGTAGGTTTTTTCCTTTTCATTTTATTTCTTGTTTTTTTGTCTTAACAGACATTCAGACCCCACACTGATACTTCTTTATCAAGATTATGTTCATTGAAAAATACATCAAAGAGAGAATGTGTAGGTTTGGATATCGAATCAAAAATAATGTACATTTGTTCATTATTAAACTGAGCTACCTCGTCCTCCAGCTTCTCTCAAGCTTTGTCACAATCCAACAAAATAATAAAAGGAAAAATTGTTCTCATCTCATTTAGCAATGGAAAAGCTACTAAATTTCTGAGGCAAATCCTCTTGGTATGCAAAAGTTAAGGTGTCGGTGCATATTGGTCCAACAAATCTGCTGTTAGTGTGGCAAGCTCTTGAACCTTTCTTATAAAAAAAATAATCAATGACAACTTTGACCCATTTTAAATATTTCCTTGCTTTTCTTTTTTTTTACACTCCACTCACAGTCAGCATGAAGCTCTACTCCTCTTTAACTAGCCATATTGAACAAAGAAAGCATCTGCCTCATTCTTTTCCCCTACTGTGCCATTTTACACAGTAGAAGCTTAATTACAATTTTCTAAGGCTCATGTGCAAAAACCACAGCAGAATTGTGAGCAGAACTCAAATTTCCTAGCCTTGCTTTCATCCTGCCATAAACTCCTGTTTTTCTTGAACTTCTTCAGTGTGCAGTTGGATTAACTGAGACTGCCATGACCATGCTGGGGTAGCTTTCCCTTTGAAAGGAAATAGTTGGTCAGAGAACGTGAGAATTTCAGCAGTGAACACAAACCTGGCTATTTCCAGGCCAAACTTTGGTTCTATTTCATGCCTTGGCCCCTGTACCATGCTGATACAGTTGTGTGAGAGCTCTCAGTAAATCACATTGATGAAATGACCCCAAATTATCCCTCCAAAAATATTTATTTTGTTTTATCTGGCTCATTTAAGTGATAAGATTTCTAGTCTGAGGTCATCCATATCATCCCATGTGGCAGAGGCATATATATGAATGACAGTGGAGTGACAAGGTCCTTCATCAGATTTGCCACAGAAGGCCACAAAAATTATGTCTTTCCTATTCATTCCTCTAAAGAGTTTTCTGTCTCATCGCTTTGCTGCTATGTCTGGTCCCAAAGAGTAATTTTCTGTTTTTATTGCTCATTAATAACATCAGATTTTTGTCGCAGAGGCAGAAAAGCTGACTGGTCTTCTTCCATTTGCATTTATGAAAAAGACACTGACAACTCCTTGAACTTTGTTGCACACAAATCAAAATAAGAATTAAAAATAAGCTATAAAACAGAAGCTTCTAGTCCTGGCTCTGGTTATAGCACCTTCCAGTCTGTGTTGAATCAACCCTGTAGGAACCAACAAAGGGAGAACAAGGTAGTCTTGGCAAAACAAGAGACTCACACTTAAAAAAAAAAAAAAAAAAAAAAAGGAAGAAATTAAAAAAAAAAAGAAAAGTCAATGGATTTTTTGAACTCTCGAAAGGATGAAAGCCTGGTTTGGTTTAACATTTTAGATAGCATGCAGCTTAATAATTTACCAGATTCCCAGTGACCAACTGATATCTATTCATAAGGGTTTTGTTTCAGTTGTTGGTCTTGAGAGGTAGTTGGCAAGGAGCAGGTGATTTGAATTACACTGTATGTAGAAACTCTGAATTCATGCTAATTTATTACCCATGTCACAGTGTGATAATCAATAGTTTAGCAGTATTTGTTAGTCCTGTCATTAATTCTCCTTTTTCCCAAAACTTCCTTTGAATAAATTGATGACAAAACAGGAATATTTTCTACTATGAAGATATCAAACTATATACAAAGGAGCAAAACAACTCAACAAACAACCAATACCAATAACCCCAAATAAAATTTTTTAAAAAATTGTCACTATTTGGCATAACATTTTGTAATAGAAACATTGCTAGACATTGCTAGACATTGTGGGTAGAATATTTATGCTTGTATTGCCACATGCCACTGTGGAGTACAATTCACTAACATTAATTCTTTCTTCCCATTTTTATTTTTACTCTCATCAAAAAATACTCAAAAGCCATTTCAACAGCCAAGTGTCTGAAACTGCAGAAATGTTAAAATCCCAAGATAATGTTTGGATCACCAAAAATAGGTCCCAGGTCAACAAAGCTCAAGTTGTTCAAACAGTCACTGGGATATTTCCCTTCCCATTAGTGTGCAAAAAAAAGAAGTGAAAAACAAGGGAAGTTGGATCAATGGGCTATTATAGCACATTATGACTCCTGCAAGTAGAAAGCCCAAGGTGGAAAATGCCAGGTCAATTTTTTACCCCGTTTGCCCTTTAAATGATGAACACTGAGGCCGTTTTTGCTGCAAAAAAGAGAAAAAACATCACTATAAAAGCACACACTATGTAATAATCTACAGAGAAAATGGAACAACTGAATTAATCTGGTCTAATAATCTGCTATATCTGATGTTTTTATAATCTTAGGCGATGCATTTGAAAGTAGTGCAACGGAGCAAAGCATCTTTTCTCCTGTGTGCTCCAGAACTGCTAGGCTGTTTTTGAGTGAATTCAAAATGCATGAAAAATTCTTGATTGACAGCTCTGGAGAATATATTTATCCACTGACCAGGTAGAGCCTAGAGAGCAGAAATGAAAACTTACTCACACCTCTACCCTGACCTTTAGGGACAGGTGAGGAGCAAGTTGTTTTGTGTTAGGATCAAGTTCCATCATCTAAGGATGTTTTTATTGATTGCATTTTTGCTTTGTTTATTTCATTTTTTTAACAATTACTTCAGAAAAACAAGTATGCTACTGAGAGACAGGATTTGTCTGTGTCAGAGCAAATAATTGGTTCTCCCCCTTTTTAAAATAAGTGCTTCCTCATTCTTTCAGTTGAATTTAGCTCCTCAGGGTCACCCTCTTATGATTAAGCTGAGATAGAAACTTTTGATTGTGAGGAAATTGCCAATAAGTTATTGTTGCTACTGCAGGTCCTATGTGAAAACAGGAGATGATCTCTTAAAACTGTAATTAATGCCTTAAGGTAGTAAAGCCAGCTCCATCACTGGTATGAAAAAGTTATCTTTTCTTTTTTTTTTTTTTCCTTCTATTTTAATTTTTCTGAAACACTGTCTTGCTCTTCTTTGTTCCTCCATTTAAAATAAAACAGCTCTCCAAAGCAAAGAAAAAAAAAAGGTTTCATAAACTATTTTTCTCTGGTCCCCTCATCAAGTGTTTACTAATAAAATGCTGGTAAACAGCAAGGAAAAGTATATAGTATCCTGGGAAAAGTAAAAGTGTGGGAAATGGAATTGCTACACAGAAAGTTAAATTCAATTCCCAAATTAAAAACTTGAGGTTTTGTCTGCTGTGAAAGCTTAATACACAAGAAGCTCTTGAACAAGCAACAACATAAAATGCATGTTTTAAATGGATAAGTGTATTTAAGTCACATGAAAAAAGCAGAATCTCGAAAGGTTGCACTAGAGATGAGATATATATTAAAAAGTACTGTATAGTAATGGTCCTTGATTATAAAAGAAAAACTTTTACAGATGCAAAGACTACTGCTGTACTGTACATCTCTATCAGACATATTCATGATAATTTCATTCTTAAAGCACAAAGAAATCTTTGGTTGTTTGGGTGTGGTTTTTTTTTTTTGTTTGTTTGTTTGTTTTTTTTTTTTCAAATTGCAGATTTATCATCTACAGCTGATCAGAGAATGCCACTGCACTGGAAATACAGATGTAGCAAATTAAATTCTATTACATGGGAAAAGTGGTGTTCCGGAATTACAGTGCTTCTCATTATGTTACATCCATTTACATTCAATTAATTTTTTCTTTTTTTTTTTTTTCTCAGCACTGTAGAAAATGTTATTTTATTTAGGTTTTTACGTTACTTTAAAAATAATTTTAACTCATGATCCTAACTAAATCTATACCACAAGTTCTTATTGCAACATCAATTACAATAAAAGTGAGAAAATTGTGAGGCTTGGATAAAAAAGGAAAGCTGTACTGTACACATAATGCAAAATACTTTCTTGTTTGTTTACATGTTCAGTGATGGGAAGGTGAACAGCTCCAGTGAGCTATAACTTTGAACCCTAATGAAAATGTGCACTTGTATTTAGCATTTAATCTAGGTTTATAGAAGTGTATAGAATTGTCCTGTTCTGGCCAGGATAGGGTTTGTTCAGAAGGTGCCATGGCTGAGACCCAGAGATTCTTTTACACCACCTCCCATCATTGCTGGGAGCAGGGAAAAGGGATTCTTTTCTGGGGAGAAGGGGCTTCTTCTGGTCAAGAAAATGTGGTGGAGGGAGCCATCTGGCATGATTGGGGATTTTCTGCGTGAATAATTTCTTTTCTTCTATTGTCTGTCATTAGTATTGTTGCTGTTGTTTGTTTTCTTATCACATTACTATTTGCAGTAAATTGCTTTTATCTCAACCTGTGGTATTTGCCTTTTGTGTCTCCAATTCTCTGTAACCCACTGCAGGTAAAAGAAGGGGGGAAGAAGGGAGTGTGTGTGTGAGAGAGAGAGAGAGAGAGAGAGAGAGTGGTGTATGGTTTAGAGAGTCTCAATGGGGGCACTGAACTGGGGACTACCATTCCTAAAACATGATCATAATATAGTATTGACTACTAGAAACCTGTGGCTTTTACCTGCCACGACCTCAAGCAGCCAAAAAACCCAGCTATTGCTGCTTTTGTGAGACCGTAGCTGCCACGCTCTCCCTTTAGTTTTTTTGAAAGGTGAGGTTCCCCTCCCCCCGCCCTCCTCCTGCTGCCCCTGGTGGTGCACTCTCTAAAAATGGACATTGAGCTAGAAAATGTCCTTCTCAATTGCAGTGGAAGCACCGGTGCTTAGATGGAGACTGCCTTGGAACTGAGTTCTTTGAAGGCACAACAGCCGAGGCGACCACTTTGTCTCGAGGCTTCTCCAGAATCTCCTCCATCTCGAGATGTGGTTTCTGTATGCATTCCTCTATTATTTGATTGAGGGTTGGCAGTGGTGAAACTGGCAACGCTAGGATGATCCTTTTGCACACTTCATTAGCGTTCATGGATGCTACTTCTAGGACGAGCTTGTCCTGGAGTTCTGATTCCTCCACACGCCTTACTACTGCCACCTGACTCAGTCCACGAAATCTACAAAAGGCTCAGCAATAGATTGTTTAGTTGCTGTATAGTGTAACACTGGCTCCTTAGTGGGCATGGCCAGGAACGCGCGCTCTGCCGCGCCCCTGGCCATATCCAGCACCACGCTTGGAATCCCCCTAGCTTGCACCTGTGCCTCACTTGACTCTCCTTCACCTATAAGGTGGTTTAAAGTTATTGATTCTTCCACAAAATCAAGGCTATATGGGCCCTCTAAGATTTCTGGAAGCAGGTCTGCCGCTAATCTTTTTCACTTTCTTTCCCATAATTTGTATTCTGATGGGAGAAGCAAGCAGCTGAACAGATGTTTAAGATCTGCTGGCACCATTGTTTTTGATGTCAGAGTTGCTTTTAAAATGCCTTTAAAAAATGGGCTTTTCAGGCTGAAATCTCTCAACATTTGCAGATCTCTTTTATGGATTCATAGGCAAGGGGTTCCCATTTAGGGTTTTCCCCTCCCCTGGTATAGGAGACTGGAGTTAAAAGTGGCTGCTCGATTTCACAAGCCTGTTCCCGCTCCTCCCTCTCCCCCCCACCCACTGCCCCCGGATCCCCAGGGACTGTGGAAATATGGAGGCGGAGCGTGGGAAACAGGATGCGGGCTGTCCCATTCCTGAGACAGAGGGGCGGAGACAACAGAGGCCTCCATGGTCGGAGAGGGCGGGGACGATGATGCGGCTGTGAGAACATGCGAAGGACCAGAGGGAATGCCCACATGAGGAGGAGCAGACGGAGGGGGAACAACCCAATCTCTCAAAGGGGCGGCACCCACGTCCACAGGGAAGCAGGAGGGGTTTGGAGCAATGATGGGAAATGGAACAAAGGGACTGTGGGAAAAAGAAGCACCTGCGAGCGTCTGTCCTCCATTCTATGAAGACAAAGCCACTGCAGTTTCCCGCCATGCGGGTGGCAGGGCTTCTTCGGAGGAACAAAGGAAAGGGTTTCGGGAAACAGAACTGTGCTGGGCTGTGCCAAAACCGGGATTTTCAACTGGGAAAAAGGGATTGGAATGAGGGTTAGGGATCGGGTCCCTGGCGGTGTGCTGGGCGGACTCGGGGAAGCCACGAACATGGTCTGCGTTTTGGGAGCTGTCCTGCACCTTTAGCTGGTGGAGTTCTCGCCCCTGCCCGCCCGGTTTAGGGGAAGAAAAGGAAGGAAAGGAGGGTAGGGAAATGGGTTTAGGAGTAACTGGGGTTTTGCCCGACGGCCGTGCCCCCCAATGGACCGTGTCCCACGCGCTTTCCGTTCTAACAACTTCCCAAATCAGCAAAAACTGCTTAAAAAAGCTATCTTTGATAGACGAATCCCTGCGTTTGATTCCCTCCATTAATTTTGCACCCACACGCTTCCAAAATTGCTTTTTTATAACATCCTCTGCCGAGATGCCCGGGAAAGTATAGAACAACTACCGAACAAAATTCTTAACTGAACTTTTAGGAACACCACCACCCTTTACCCTTAGGATTTGCTTAACTTGGATATAAAATTCTCTCTGGTGCATGGTCAGCATGGCTCCCATGCTACCCACCCACATGGTTCCACCCCTCGCTGCAAGAAAAACAGACAAAAGAAAAAGAAAAAAGGTGAAAGCTGCCAGCGGCTGCCACTCATGCTGTGCACCATGTGTCCCCTAACCCTTGGAATCGTGGCCAGCCCACACCCAGTGAAGGAAGCTTTCAGTCTGGTCCGCCCTAGCCACTGAATATTTACCAAACTGGCGTCTTTGAAAAAAAAAAAATGCAGCGAAGGTCTTTACTCTCAAAGACGGCTTCTTGGTGTTGTTCGTGACTGGTGAGAAGTTATGCCTTTCTCCCTCGCAGCCATGGCAGGACAAAAGTCTGTGTGCTCTCTCTGAGGGTGGTGGAGTTTTCACTGACTTACTCCGTAGAGCCGATGCTCCAGGTTTCAGTCCGGCATGAGGCGCTCTCCTGCGCGGCTTGGCGGCGGCGCGTCTCTCCGCACAGCTTTGGAGCACATCACGGTGAGTTCCACCTGCGCTGGCTACGTCGCTGGTCGTCCCACGGCTTGGGCGCCGCTTGTAGCTTTTACCTGTTATGACCTCAAGCAGCCAAAAAACCCTGGCTAATGCTGCTTTTGTGAGACCACAGCTGCCATGTGAGCGGGTGCCCTAGGGTTATGGCGTTTGCCTGCCTGCTAGTGCTGAGCACTCCAGCATGGGTAAGCTGCTTTGGTAGCTTCACGCTGAGAGGAAGCAAAGGGACGAGAGAGGCACACTTTGCTTGCTTGCCTGAGAATGTTTTATTCCATGTGTGGTCGCAGCAATGGTTGGAGTGACCATTCCCAGCGCAGTGCAAGGCAAAATGGCGATGGGACAAAGAAAGCATTCGGTTAAGTGGGGGGGGGGTAGATACGGGTGGAAATGCCCCTCACCCAATAGGGACAGACAACAGGGGAGTGACATAGATTATAACAACCTGTGGGAACATAACAGAGGTGGATACAGTGTTCTGGGACAAATAGCAGAGCAAAGGTGGGATGATTGATACAGAACTTTCAAGAAGAATCAGGGAGTAGCTACCAGATTTACATGTAAGAGCTCCCATGGTAAACAACTTGGAGCAAACCATTGTGAGGGAAAAATAGGGGTACAGAGAACCAACCTAACTAACATTTATTAAAATCCCTAACTGAACCAGCCCAACATACAACAGAAACCAAGGGACCCGTTTCTCTCCCTCTAACCTAGACCAATGCAAAGAAAAATACAGTAAAATCAATATCTGTAAAATATTTCTTCAATATTTGTATGGATTGCTATATGCAAGTTAGGCTTATTTCTTAGGGCTCCTCCCCTCCTATAGGCAAACTTTTAACACTAGAAAACAAAGGTTTGAAGATCAAAATGGAGATCCTTGAGTCTATGGAAAATATTCTGTAATCACTGAAAATTTTGTCACTGAATGCATTAACAGGTGAATGAAGGATATTTTATGCCACAATTTAGATTCTTAAATCAGAAAATGTCACAAACTGAGTCAACTCAAATTTTCTTTTAATTGCTTAGCTGTAACTGACACCACGCCTTCCTCAGAAACCCCATTTTTAGTGCAAAATTTTCTATTTGGAAAAGCTGAATGTATTGTGGACTTCCAGGTATGCTGTCTCTTCCTTCCAGTTACTGGCTGTCAGACACATGGAAGGTATCTTGGCAGTAAGTGCTCAGGTGAGCTGCTCAGCACTGTCACAGCCAGTCTGCTTTTGCCTAGGCAGCACTGAATTTTGTTGCTACAAGCACTGCAAGGATGGTGCATATAATCATGATACACTGTAGTGAAAGCCATGTCTTTGTAAATATATCCAGTGTATTTACTCCATCAATAGTTCTCTAACTATCTCTCTGCTCATTCCTAACCCATTCATATGAGACACTACTTTTATTGGCAGTTATAAATGTATATGCTTCAAAATCAGTTTGTCATGGTTTGACATGGAAGTGAATTTTCTCAAGAAGTTGGTAGTCAAACCAATCAGTAGTCAGGGTTGGATATTGGCACCTGGAGTGACCACTGAAGGCATGGACATGCCTCTGAGAACACAGGGGGTTAAAAGCAAGAACTCATAGAGGAACTGTCTCTTTGGTTCCAGTCAGCAGTGAGTGCAGGCTCTCCCCTGCCCAGCCATGGGCTGGGCGGGGGAGGGGAAGCCATGTGGCCTGGGGGAGGTGGGACAGAGGCGGAAGTACTGGAACCGGACAGGCCCCTGCGGAGGGAAGGGTGGAGAGAAACGGAGATGCTTTTGTACCCCCCCCCCAGAGGGAAAGAGACAGAGTCTGACAGCACCTGGAATTTGCCGGCAGGGAAGAAAGGTGGGGAAGGTGCTCAGCCTTGGGAGTTGAAGTTCTAAGCAGAAATTTCAGCCATCCGGGGAGTCTGAACTTTTAACCCTTTCCTGGGAAATTAAGGCTTTGTAAAATATTACTCCTCCTCAATTTGAAGTAGAAGAGAGACAGTCCAGAACCTGAGATGTTAGAAGAAGGAATTTTTAAGTGGGGAGGAGATGATGGAGTAGCTTGTGGCTGGACTTTTCTTGTTAGCCACACCATGAGGTAATTGTATTGGGCACATGCCCCTCTCATGTTTTGGCCCAGAAAGCAGAACTAATTGCACTCACTCAAGCTTTGGAATTGAGTAAAGGAAAGCACAATAATATTTCGACTGATTCAAAACACTTTTTTGGCATGGTACATACACATTGAGCCATCTAGAAAGAAAGAGTGCTTTTGACATCTCAAGGCACATTGATAAAAAATGAAAAACAGTCCTTGGATTTACTTGAAAGTATCCAGAAACCAGCAGAAGTTACTGTCATACATTACAGAGCAGTTGAAACAGTAAGAGCAAACCAGAATTGGGTAATCATTTAGCGGATAAGGCTGCCAAAGAGACTGCAGAAAACCAAAGAAATTAGAAATTAAAAGAAATTAGAAAATAAATATTTATATTTAAAACCCTTGCCAGAGCTACTTCTCCCAGTAGAAAAAATACAAAGTAGGGGGCTAGAGACTGCCAATTAATTTAAGCCTTAGGAGCAAAATTTGATCCACAAGGCTGGGCAGTTAACTTAACTGGGCAAATAGTAGTTCTTGAACAGATCGTTCATAAAACAGTGGATTGCGAACTCAAAGCCACTTATTGAAGTACTGAAAAACTTTTGAAATATTTGCAAAAATCTGTCTAAAAGGAGATCTAAAAGTACTTTTGTACAATCAAGAATCAAAAAATGTATAGTTTGTTTGAAAGAAACAACCGTAACATGGCTAGCAAAGTAGTTCTAGGAGCCATAAAGTCTGGAAATGTTCAAATGAATATAGGCAGATTGATTTTACTGAATTGTCCTAAAAAAGGGGTTTAAAAATACCTTCTAGTTTTGGTGGATTTACAAATATCAGATTTGTTACCTGAAGGATTACAAATACTTTCTAGATCTGTTCACCTTTTTTTGTGTGACGTAGCCTTCCTTTGTTGCCCCAACCAGGTCAGGGAAGTTACTAAAATACTTTAATCAAATAATTCCTAGATTCTGGGTACCTTTGGGATGTCATCAGACAGAGATTCCCATTTTATTGTAGAAGTGGTACTACCAGCTAGGAAAGCATTGGAAATAGCTTGCGATCTTCATACTCCTAGACTCTAAGCTAGTGGCAAATTAGAGAGCTAAATTACATAATTGAACTGCAGTTGCATAAAATACATCAGGAAACCTCCTTAACATGGGTCCAAGCCCTGCCTGTTGCTCTACTTTGAATTAGAATTCAGCCGCCAGGAACCAGCAAAATAAGCCTCTGTGAGCTGCTCTATGGTCAGTCCTACCAAGTACCACACATCCCAGGAAACATACACATAAAGAAGGGGTCAATTTGAATAATTACCTTATTTCTCTTAGCAAAACTTTACAGAATTTCCTGTGAGCAGTGGTGCTTAGTGAGTAGTCCCTAGACTTAGAGGACTGGACATGTCAGTGCATGAGTTCTTACCAGGAGATTGGGTCTGCTTGAAAGTCTGGGGAACTGCTTTGCTTCAGTCAAAGTGTATTTGTACTGTTACCAAGTACTATTGACAACTGAATGGAGTAAAATCATGGATACATTATTCCAGAATTAAAAGGTCTGAAGCCACTCGAGTAATCAAACAGCTGTCTGAGAAAAAAACAAGATGCTTAAGTCTTGTTTTTTCTATCAAAGTATAGTGTGTCTACAGATGTCCAGGAAATCTGGAAACAAACACAAATTTGACAATGCACAGCTCAAGATGACACCTCCCGGGGATCTGAAGAAATCTGGATCACACTTACTTCATGGCTACCCAGCTGGACTTGGTTAAAACATGTTTGTAATTGTCACCATAATAATTGCTTTGTGTGTTTAGTTTGCATGGTGATTCAGCTGTTGTAATGTCTTACACTATAAAATGAAATACAGATATTAACAGAAAAGCTCCCTTAAGGAATTTAGTCTCAAGAGAAGGGGAGGCTTGATAAGAACAGTGGAATAGAACTGCATTTTATTCTCATAAGGACAGTCAAAGAGAACAGCACAGCCTTGGAGAAATAGATAAAGGATGTAACTTAGGCAAACAGAAGTTGTGCAAAATGCAAGCAGGATGCCAGCTCAGCTCTGCAAGGCTGACAAAGCAGAGGTTATGCAAAACAACAATATTGTGCTAACTCAAAAGCTGGGGTGAGGAAAAGCCACCTAAAAAGGACACCAAACATTGAAGACCTTCAAAGAAGACCTGAGAAGGACCATATAAGGACCTTGACAGGGGTGTGGTATGTAAAATACAGTAATAAATATACATAGAGTAACCAGGGATTGCTGATGAATATGTAATCAGTGTGTATGATAAAAACTCTACCCAATGCTTGGGCACTCAGTTAGAGGAAGGATCCTCTGTGTGACCAGTGCACTGTAATAAAGAATGTCTGCTTTCTAATACTCAAAACCATGTTAGAAACTTTCTATCCAGCTAATTCCAGTATTGTTTGGATATCATACTTTTAAACTAAACTAAGAATAATTTCAAAAAGAAGAGAAGCACTTGAGAAATACTACAGCACATGACAGTGTGGGCTGCTGTAAATATTTAGATGCATACTAGGAAAAAGTACTTGATGAATTGTCTTAGATTTTCACAGTAGGGTAATCTAAGTAACCCACACTTGCTTTACACTCCTCTTTATATCAACCTGTGAAACTCTGTGCAGCTGGAATGAAAAAGTCTGATTACTCTTCAGGTCCTTGTAGGTCTTCAATGTCTGAAAAATAACCAACCAAAATTGCATTATGTTTCTTAAAATTATGTGTTAATACACATAATGATACTAACCAAGGTTGTCATAAATGGATGGCACTGACCCAAACTGTCATGAAGATAAGCTGAAAAAATTAGCATCATGATCCAAGGTAAAGAATGACGCTGAAGATCTTGTTACAGCTTTCAGTCTATGCCATTTACATAGTCGATGCATTAGGAGAAGATGCTGAAGGTCAGCAGATCTTCAACCTTCTAAAAATTACAGGTTAGCTAATAAATTATCTAGTAACTGAAACTGTAGGAAGACACTGTTTCTGTAGGCCCATTAAATAAATAAAAAATTCTGGGTACACTTCAAAACCAGTTTTACGTGCAAAGTTCAGGAGTTTTTAAAGTTAAGTAACAAAACTGAGAAAGTATCTAAATTTGATATTATGTATTTTGTTACAAGAGGGAGAAATACCCAGATTTTAATACAGAAATTTGCCTTCTGTCACTGTTGCAAACTGGCTCATATATAGCAAAAAAAAATTGTTTTCAGAAATATTATCTGAGGTGCTTGAAAAATATTTACTTTGTGTTTGATATTGAAACTAGAAATTAAAGAGTTAGTTATAACATGAAATGCCATGCTTACATTCAAGTTTGCTATGAAGAAAATATTAAATAACTGCTTATTGATAAGAATTACTTTAACTAGATTTCTAGATCATTTTCTAATAGCCTATGGCGAATTGTGAAATTTACCATTTTGCCGTGACTAATGTGTGAAATCTGTCATCTTTCCTCATGATTTACACAAGGTCCTAATAAGAAGAACACAAAGGTGGTAATATGACATGAATAGTAATTTTAATTGTACTTCCTTACAATTTCAGGAGAGAGGAGACATATTTTTCATTAGACTATGTTAGATGGTTTGGTGTCCTTATAACATCATCACTGGAGTCTATCAGAAACCTTCCTTTACTAATATGACCAACCACATCCTTGTCTATTACTCAAAAATTATATCATTGGATGTAAGTAATGTTATAACAAAAGAAAAAAGAAAATATCTTCTGGAAGTGATTGGCCATTGAGTTCTTTAACCTCCCATAGTTAGATGTTAATAGATAAAACCTCCCACAAAAGCAGGAAGCTTTACATAATCTAGGTAGTTATATACATTACTTAGAAGGAACTATTTATTTCCAAATGCCTACATTATGGAAATCCTTGAAAGTAGGAATTTGGAAACTTCTTCTATGTATTTTTTTTGCAAGTACAGCCTGGTAAAAGCAAAAATTGCAAATTAAATTTGCAAACAATCTTAAAACTACCTGGCCTATCAGAAGCCCTTTTGATGGTAGTTGTGGTAAGGTTAAAATTTGTTAAATTAAAATTTGTTAAAATTCCAAATTTTCTGATTTTAAAAACTGAATGTGTTTTGAAACACATTTCTGTCATGATCTGCAAAGAGAGAGAAAACATGTCCCTTTATCTGAAAATATTGCATATTGCTATGGAAAGTTGTGAGATCTTAAAGGACTTATGAATATTCCCAGATCACATTGAAATCAGCATTTGAAAAACCTACTGTGATCTCCCCTTGTTCCATAATAAAACTGAGGAGTCTGCAGGAGCAGGATTGGTCACCAGAAGTTTCTGATGCAATAGAAGGTCAGCAGCATCTACTCAAAACATGTCAACATGTTTATTTTTTACAAACAAATGAAACAAAATTCAGACACAAATAAATAAAAATATGCATATTTTTAAATGCATGTGACAGTTTATCAAGGGCTTTTTTGCAAGAGTATAGAAGCATATTCCAGGGGTACAGTTTAAGGCTTATTTTCTTTAAGACGAACTAAAATTTTGGCCCTCAGCATTGGTTGATAGTGCTTCTATGTAGATGCTAAGAATTACATTCAGAGACACTGTATATAAGTTACACAATGAAGCAAAATTCATCTAGTTTTAGCAGACTGTGAAAAGTGAAGGTAATAATGCCTCTGAAATGTAATTAAAATGAATGCTAAAGTACATACGGGTCTGCTGGACAGGAAGAAACTGCTTGTCTCAAAAAGCCTGTTTGTTGCATTTTCTCTGCACCCTTCAGTGTCCTCTCTTTTCATAAAAATGTCAAGATACCTCTTGCATTTATTTATAATACTCGTTGTGATGATACAATTTGGCAACTCACTTCAAATATTGCAACACTGACATTATAAAAAAATTCTTCCTGAATTCCTAGCTTTTATAATGAAATTTCCAGTGTGTTATCCTGGGCCTTCTTTATCCACCTCTACTGCAAAAATCTGGATACCACTGTTTTTTCTCACCTAAAGAAATGCCTTCATTTTTCTCCCCCCTCCATGTTATCTTCTCAGCATTTTATCTTCACTGAAAAGAACATGTTTCTTGTGATAAACCTTTCAGGAACTTGTCACAGTATTCTTAAAGCAAGAAATCAATTCAGTTGTACCCTAAAGCAGCATCTTTAAGGTAAGGTGGAAAGATACTAAAACCCCAGTGTTTTAAACATAGCTGTTACTGATCTGTCCTGAATCCTCTGTTGGTGGCACCTCTTAGAACTGCTTTTACCGACTCATTGTTCAGCCATAGACAAAGAGATTTATTATAATTATTTTCACAATCTGTATTAAATCCTTTAGTAGTCTTTGTACCACATTTTCTCTTTAATATGTTTGATTTTGACTCATTAGCCAGATATGATTTCACTTGTATAGGTTAAGCCCCTCACCTTCTACTTTCTTACCTTTGAAATATGATCCAATACAATGGGGGTTTTGTACTCTTTTCTTGTACATTTTACACCTTTATTTATTTAATTTATTTGACTTTTCCACAACAGGAACTGTGTAGATATTGTTAAAGAATGGCTACTGGAAGATGAGTCTATATAAACATGTAGATAGATCACTACTAGTTATCTATCTACAAATGAACAAATGAAAAATGAAAATGAAAAATGAACAAATCAAAATGAAAAATGAAAATGAATAGAAAAATGAAAAATGAACAAATCAGTCAGCTGGATTAACTGTAGAGAACATGTGAGAAATTTTATGTAAGGTAATTTTATAAGTGAATGGATAAACTTGCAGAATCTTTCTTGCATTTTCTAAAAAATAATTTTATAAAATTCTAGGGCTGAATTAATGACTGTTAGTGGTAATGTTGCTGTTACTGATTTCAACTGTACTGCAGTCAGAAGCTTGTACTGAATTTTGTGCCTAAAATTATAATATCTGCTTGTCAGTAGGAATCTAGTACTCTATGTTGCCCCTAGCTAATAATTAATATGTTTTAAGAGTATTACTCTCTTAGATTTTCAAATAAGTCCTAGCTAGGGAAGTCCAGAGCATTTTTTTCATAATTTCCTTTTCATGAAGCAGCAGTGTATGGAGATTACCATAAAAAGGACATTGGGATAATAAGCATATGTGACAATGCTCCATATCTTCTCCAAAATATTACTTCTATAACATTGGATTCTGAACAGAGAATCTTTCTGCTGACATCAAGTCCCCCTTCTTTGGAGTTCTTATTACATCATGACTACTCAATTACTTGCTCACCCAATTTTCCCTGTTGTGAGCAAGGAAAATTATTTAATTCAGAGTCTGCAGACTGACTTTTTAAATTTTTTTTAATAGATGACACACAACTTCACTAGAAGATTTACAGAAATTTTATTCCTTTACCATCATTACCTTCAAACCTGTGGATTATGAGAAGAGATTTTTCACAAGTACTATGCAATTTTTAGGGAACTTTTTGATTGTAATAAAATGTTCTTTATAAATAAAGTGGAAATATTAGAGGAAAGTGTGGAAACAACAGTCATAGTACCCTGGTACCCTTAGCAGGATAAAGACAGAGTCATAGAAAATATAGAGATCTTAAAAAAAAAAAAAAAATCCTGATGTTACATCTCCTGGAAAATTTTATTTTTGTTAGCTAAAACTGTAGCATTATAGGATAAGTGCATGTCCAGACTGATTTACCACTGTCTCAAATATCAATAGGAATGTACCAGTTTACTTACCGTCTGTGCGTTTGGCATGCTACTCTGTCTCTTGGTAGACTTATGGTTCTTATAATGGATCTACAGCACAAATGGGTATTCATTAAAAGATTCAGAGTCAGTTATTTTTTATTTTTAGCATGGATGCATTCCCCAGGAAAAGGTCTCGTAAACAATTATATCAGCAACTTTTCCTATGGGAACATATTGTCTCATGGTAGCAGTGTCAGTCTTAAGCTCAAATATGGATTCACTGAGAATCAGATAATTAACTCTTGATAAGAGATTTTGTATATATTTTAGAAAAGAATATAATTTAATAATGAATGCAGAAGTGTGGAACAGAGAATTGGCTGAGCTATAAACTGCAACACTGCATTTGTCCTGAAAATATTTTTTAATGACTGACCCTTTTTCTAGGGTGTCCAGAAATACTTAATTTTTGATAGGGTCTTTGGGAAAATCACCATCTAGATCTGATGATCAGGAAGTCTAGTGAGGTTCATTACTGTTGGTATTTAGATACAAAATGACATTTCTAAATAATTCAGACAAAGAACCCACTGGATCATAATGTTAAGAGTTCTCTTGTCAAAGAAAGTCAGTGATGCTGCAGATTTTCTGACACTTAATGTGTTGATTGGCATGACACTGTCATTATTTTCCACCATATATTTTGAATTCTATGGGAAATATAAAAGAGTATGCAAATATTCTACTTCATGCTTACAGGATATAGCATTTATCTTCCCAATACTCCAGCCAAAATCAGCACCTGGATGAAAAGCAGCTGGCTACAGCTGAACCCAGGAAAATTAATGCTATTTGGAAAAGGGAACCTCCCAGAACTTGCCTCTTCAGTCCATAATACCTGCCCCCAAACCCTGAAAATCCTAGTTATAATTTTACACCATTATCAAGGATTTGGCTCTTTTACAGGGCCACTCTTCATATATATCTAGGGTTTCCTACTTCCCTTTTACTAGCAGTTTTATAAATTATATTAATAATGAAATTGCCCTGCTTTATTAAAAAGTATTTTCTCTCATTGTGTATCTCCCTTTAACATTGAAAGGACTTACAGTTTTCTGTTGAAAAGAAAACTTGTCTGCTTATCTTTTGACTTCTATTTTAACTGTCATTGTCCTGTTAACCATTTTGTTCGTTCAGATTAATTATCACTAGTGTCACCACCATCTTATATATATTTTACTTTGTTTCTTCCTTTCTCTTTTATCTTTCCTGCTGCCTTATGCTCCCTTCAGTTTACTGATTTAATACTATTTGGCACAGTAGCAGTCTTAAAAACATGCAGGTCTACTGAAAGTGAGTCACTTGATCTTTCTCTCTTGTACAGAACTTAGACTTTCAGGCTAACACTGATGTTGCTGTGCTCTTCGCTATTATCTATCACAATCACATTTTTACCAAAGTCAGAGATTATTGAAAGGAGGGATTTTGTCAGTGTATCTAAGGCAGCATCTAGGAAGAATTGAAGCAAATATACCCATTGATCCAAGCAGCCCTTTGAAATGCAGTTTCAAAAAAGTCTCCACACAACACAATACAGGAATGAGACATGCCAAATAATTTTGTAGAGTATTTTTTTCCCTTCTGATTTATTTTTCTTGATACACAGTTTTGTTTAGTACCCTGCAGTTGTGGGACCATGTACAGTCTTTCCATGGACTCAGCGCCAAGCCCCATCAGGACACAGAATCCCCTGTGAACCAATCAGGCATGGAGGGAACATTGCCAGGAACAGAGTGGCAAATTTAAATAGCTCCAGGGAGTATGAGTGACCAGGAGCACAGAGAACAGGGCAGGATGTGGTGCATGAAAGGACAGGTGTGGCAGTTGTGGGGCAGATTGTACAGGCAGGGAGAGTATGAAGGGCACTAAGGTGCTGCAGCACAAGCACTTAGATCAGTTGCTGCTTGTTACACCTGCTGAGAGGGCTCAATTATGCTGTCCACCCAGAGAGGACCAAGTCCTCCAAACTTACAAAAAAAGATGAGGTGAGCCAGACAGAGCTCCCCAAACCCCATGAAAAACATGCAAAAGACCATTTGGCCATCCAGGCTTCCAGAAGGAAGGAGTGCCTAAGCCTTTCAGTGTATTGTAGCAGTGATGGCTACTGCATCAGATGTGATCAGGTGGACATCCTGCTCAGCCTGGTAGCAGAGTTACCAGAGACAAAGCAACCCCCAGTACAGGCTGGGGAATGATCAGATCGAGAGCTGCCCTGCCCCACAAGACATGGGGGTGCTGGTGAGGGGGTGGACATGAGCCAGCCATGGACACTTGCAGCTCAGAAAGCCAAATGTGTCCCGGACTGCATCCAAAGCCCTGTGGGCAGCTTTGGAGAGAGGGGGTTCAGACCCTCTGTCCCCCTCTGGTGAGACCTGACCTACAGAGCTGCCTCCAGCTCTGAGGTCCTCAGCACAGGAAGGACATGGAGCTGTTGGAGCAAGATTGGAGGAGGCCACTCAGTTGATCAGAGGGATGGAGCACCTCTGCTCTGAGGAAATGCTGATTGTTTAGCCTGGAAAGGATAAGGCTTCAGGCTGACCTAATTGCAGCCTTCCAGTATCTAAAGGCAACTTAAAGGAAGGATGGGACAAGATAGGACAAGGGTGAATGGATTCAAATTGAAAGAAGTGGGTTTACATTAGGTACTAGGAAGAAATTCTTTCCTGTGAGGGTGGTGAAGCACTGGCACTGGCTGCCCAGAGAAGTTGTGCATGCCCCATCTTTGAAGGTGTTCAAGACCAGGTTTGATGGAGCTCTGAGCAACCTGGTCTAGCTGAATATGTCTCTGCCCATGGCAGAGGGTTGCAATGAGATGATCTTCAAGCTCCCCTTCCATTTCAAAGCATTCTATGATTTTATGACCAAAGACATATAGGGGAAACTCCCTTGACTCTCAGTAGCATAGTCTAAGTTGTCCTTCTGCCTGAAAACATCTCATCCCTGTCCAAAAAGATTTGACACTCTGAAAAAAAATCCTTCATGATTCAATCTACTAATGATGACATTGCTTTCTTCAATAATGGCTGTTCACATCCATTTTAATCTGCTACACAGGAAGGTGAAAACATCAGGGAGCAACCAGTGTTGAGATTTCTGGGATTTTGGAGACAACAGAAACACTCTTCCTAAAAAAAAATATTTTCCTCATTTTGATCTTATTAGCATAGTGAATATTTAAAAGAAAAACCTCAAAGAACCAGAAAATATAATGTACATTACATTATTTTTCTTTAGGTGTATGAGAAAACTCAAATACATAAATGTGTTTTGCACCACTGCATAGAAAGGATAAATGTGGAGATAAAGGAACCTAAGTGATAAAATTCCTATACTGTACATGACTTGTTACATAATTATGCATATATCTTAATTTCTAGTTAAGAAAATCAATGGCATAATACTTGGTTTAAAAAGACACAGATCTATCAGTGTAACTATGAATTCAGGATTCAGAGCAACTGTAGAACCAAATTGGGTAGTGGGACTTGACCAACAACAATTTTTTTCCTGCCAAGTTTACTACAGGAATTAGTCTATATTTTTAGAAGTAGTAATGTGGCACCACTGGGAAGAATCTATAATGTCAAACTCCTGGGTATCCAAGGTGGTCATGAGGTGTGTTCTGAGGGCTCTAGTTAAGACTAGCAATCTGGACTACCTGTAGCTTGTACTTGTGTATTGACAGTGTTAGTGATGGGAGTGGGTTAGATGGTCTTCTGAAGCCTGTTTTTCATTACCAGGGAACAGGAATCCCGTCTGTGCCCCGAAGACCACTTCATGCAACAAACCTGAGCAAAGAAATTTGTGATTATTAACTATGTTATGTTCCAAAAGCACACAAATGAAGTGCTAATTTGACACTGTTGAGCAGGACGGAAACAAAGAACTCCAGATCAGAAGTCTAAGAAAATGAACTCTCCTTTATTTCAAAGGCACCGCTCTATATATAGAGAACATCGAGATTAATTTCATTGGCCTTAGAGTAAAAACACCTCACACCATGGGTGTGCAGTGAATGATGCACAGTAGCAGAACATATCTATAAACAATGTGAATAACAAGATAGATTAGAGAATTATTTACATTCTTTCCCAACTGTTTCCCAGGTTCTTGCCTGGTTAGAAAACCTTTCTCTTTCTCTCTGACTGAGCTGAGAATACCCACACTAATCTAGACATAAGGCTGTCCAGATATGCTAGTGAATATCCATCCTTTGCACTAATCAAAACATGATTGGACAAGTCCCTGAGCAACCTGATCTAAGTTGGCTCTCATTTGAGAAGAAGGTTGCACCAGTTGACCCACAAAGATCTCTTTGAATTCAAATTATGGTTTTGTATGCCACAATGGAAGGAATATGTTGCTGTCATCTCAATACTTTTAATGGTGTAACTATTAATATATAAACAGTTTTATGACTCCAATTTGTTAAAAATTATTTTCATTCTTTCATACTTCCATTCTTTCTCATTTTCATAGCTAAACAAATATTAATTTATGAAACCATTCAAAGTATACAGGTGAGAATTTCCCTTGCACCCCTCATTTCTAGATTGCTACAGAAACATCTTAATAAAAAAAACACTGAGGAGTAATTAAAATGAAAGCATTCTACATACAGACCCTCCTGACAATAACTGGAGAGGATCTTCAGCTTCGCCTTACTTCAGAGAAATTATCAAGGCTTTTTCAAACTAACAAATTCAAATATCTAACCAGAAGTACTTTTTACAGTGTGAATACAAAATATTGGTGGCCAAAGAGAGATTGAAGAGGGAACCCAAAGCCGACAATAGCATTGCATACTGTTACTCTGTACATAGTCACCAACAGCTTCTGATGCACCATGTCTGGCGATGCAGTTTGGCCACTAACAGAAAATTTGCCACTGAAGTGTGGCACCTTGCTGTATTTAGTGAACATCTGAAATATGATATTACACATGAGCATATAGTCTCATTAAAAGTTCCTCTAATTTGCACAGTGCCAAGCAAATCACATTGCATGGTTCCCAGGAAATGACTCAATACATGTAAGTCTGGAAATTTAAGTGTTGTGGTATGTAAAGGAGAAGAAGAAGAAAGAAGGGGGTGGACATTTGGAGTGATAATGTTTGTCTTCCCAAGTAAACATTACGTGTAATTGGGCCCTGCTCTTCTGGAGGTGGCTGAACATCTGGCTTTCCATGGGAAACAGTAAATTAGTTCCTGGATTTGCTTTGTATGTGTGCATGGCTTTTGCTTTCCTTATTAACCTGTTTTTACCTCACACCATAGATTTTCTAATATCTTCCAATTCTTTTCCTAATCCTGCTGGTGGGGAAGTGGGCAAGCTTGATTGCTGCCTGGGATTAAACTATGGATAAATGGAAGAGAGAAGCTGAGGGGTGCATGAGGAGGACAGATTCAGCAAGTTTTGAAATTTATCAGTGGAATAAAAGAAACAGGAAAAAAAATTGCTGGCAACATTCTCTTGCTCTTTTATTTTTATTTCCTGATATATTAATTGATTAATGACAATCGTGTAGATCACAAATAAGTTTAAATACTCATAAATTAATTTAATGTTCTTGTATGTGGGAGACTAATAAGATTAGCTAGAGCCTGACAAAGCTTAGGTAGGCATTGTGCAAGATTTTCCAATGGCTCTGCCAAAGCAACTAAATATTTATCTTAATCACTTCTAATAATTTTCCATGCACAGGCTCCTTGTTTTGTAGATGTGAGGAAAGTTGTACTCATCTCACAAAATGTGTAGATTAAAATAAAAGGAATTCACTGTCATGCAAATGCTGTGCTTCATGCCAGGCAAATAGGTTGGAGGATGTTTGACCATTGATCTTCTCATATAAGTGGTCTCTTGTACAAGGGACTGCGCCCAGTCCCTATGTACCTAGGAAAAGTGAATCCATCTGGAAAAAAGATGTGGCTGTGTTTCTGCTCCCCAAAATATTCTGTAGCTGAAGCTTCTTGCTTCTCAATGAATCTGTGTGCATCCCTCCAGGACAGCTACCTTCTCAGACCTCCCTCAAAGACAAGGAGATGACAAGAATAAATCAAGGCTTTAACAATTCTTTAATAACAGCCAAAATTTCTAAACTTCTAGAGACCATACCTATAGCCTGTAAAAGATTTCATTTCAGCAGAGCTGCTGCATGTTGTAGCACTAATTGTTTCTGCATGGAATGCTGGTTACCAAGACTGATTCAGCTGTGAACAAACTACAGAGGATTATTAAGATTGCCTAGCCTCTTTCCTCTTCATATCTACAGAGAGGTGCTAGGTCTCTTTACATATGCTGCAGAAACCCATTGGTAAAAATTCTGCCCAGCATTGGGTATCTCCAGTGGGTGACAAAGCATCAGGTACCTGAGACTAGTATAATCCCATTATCAATATTTAATCACTTCAGTAGGAACCATTAGAGCATTGAATCAGCTACAAAGAAATGTTATGGGTAGGAGAATCAGATGACTGGTAATGTGAGGGGAAAATAATGAAATAGGAGAGATAATGTGAAAGAAAGACATTGAAACTAGAATAACAGCATTCAATGAAGTTCTTTCTATCTGCCTTATACTTGGCAGCTATTTATATATTTCCTTGTATTTCTTGAATTTATTAATGATTGAGGAAGAAATCAAGACCATATAGAACACAATGTGGTACAAACTCCATGGCCAAGTCAATCTTGCTATTGTACCACTAAATTAAAGGCAAAAAGCCCTGAGCCATGGCCAAATCAAAAATGGAATGAGATGGTCTCTCATTTATTCTGAGTTTACAACTGAAAATGGAAGTCTTGACTTTAACAGGTAAAAATTTTGTAACTCATCCCAGCTGCTTGTAACCCTTCCTCATTGCGACCAACCCAGCAGCAGCAGAGCTAAGAACAAAAGCAACATGAAAAGATCAATATACTGAACCTCTTGCTCCTGGCAGTCTACCCATAATGGCTTCTGAACTCAATGCCAAGGTTTTAAACAAAGTTGAACATAAAATAGAGAATATGACAGGAACAAAACTGTTGAGCTGCTTCTTTCCACCCCTGCACACATAGTGATAAAACCAAAATATGGCAGAAATATTTACTCTTGGTAGGTCAATGTAGCTTTCTCATCCTTAGGTACTGCGATCCCAAAAAGCATCTTTGCCTGATAGCAATACTATCTCTCTGCCCGTCTAATATTCTTCAGTAATTCATCATGATGAGATGCAGCCATTTCTCACTTTGGTAGGAGCCTGATTTTTCTGGGATAAATACTGAATGCTTTCCTATGGACAAGTGAGGTGGTTCAGGGTGGATCAAGACCTGAATTTCTAGCTCTGCAGGAAAGTCTGATGCTCTAAAGAAGAATGAAAAACTTTGGCACTGAAAAGGATCCCAGCTGTGGATGTCAGATCAAGAAAAAAAAAATCACCAAACAAGAAAATAAACAAAAGTGCCCAGACCAAACCCAACCCCATCAATGTCTTAATTCAGCACAAAAAATGAAGCACCCCATACTGCTCCAGAGACCTGATAACCTGCTTCCAGGCTCTTTGTCATTCAACTTGGTACTTGGCAGTACCAATAGTCAGGGTCTCTGCAAGACTTTCACACCCGCAACAGAGAGCCTGGAAGTACTGGGAGCCCTGACATAAGCTTGGTCCCTCAGGCCTGCCAAGCAAGCTGTTGGGGAGGTGGGTGAATGGCAGCACCTCTGCTAAGTTTCTACCAGAAAATATGAGAAAAACAGAATGTTTTCAAAGAACATTTAAATTTTGTCAAAGCAGCATTTTCCAGCACAATAATCTTTCCGCCACAAATTTTTTGTCTCTACATTTGTCATCATGCTTGGATTTTTTCTGGGATTTGCACCTCGCATGCCCCCATCCTCCACACTGCTGTGAGGCATGGTCTGTACAGGGGACAACGAGGAAGCATCCACCACTATGTCCCAAAGGAAGGATGCTTCCTCCTCCTCACCTCACAAGTTACCCTTCTCAAGCACCATATTTAAATCCTAATTTGCATGTGCACATTGGCATCTAACACAAGGTATCAACAAGGTCAATAGTATAAAAAATTCAGTTACCATGTCCAGCTATTCCTGAAATAATCACATAATGAACATTGCTCAACACATACTTGCTGCTTTAACAATGGTGTTTTCTGCCATATGATTGACCAGAACCATGCTAGTCGTTCTTAGTTATTTTGCTGTCTTAGTTATAGCAAAAGATGCAAAAGAAAAAAAAATAAAACTCAGATTAAAGTAATAATATGGAGTTTGCCAGGAAGAGAAAAATATTGCTGTGTAGTAGTTGCAGCTGCAGTAACATTAAGTAATGTTTCCTGAAATAAAGAGCTTTCATATAAGAAGAGATAGCTCCTCATTCCTCTCATATTGACTTACATAAAGATATCATTAATCTGTGGCATACTCTGCTACAGAATATTGTGGCAAATACTGATTTTTAAAGGATTATTTCAAAGAAGATTGTTATTAGAATAAAATTACAAGACTCACAAATATTCATGTCTGTGACAAACTGACTACCTGCTGAGAAAGAGAATAGGAAGTTTCTGATAGGAAAAAAACCAAACCAGCTTGAGAAATAGGAAATTATGATTGCTGTAACTCTGGTTCTGACACTGTCTCCTTCCACAGCCTTGGGCAGGGCACTTGAGCTCTCTCTGTCACAGAATCAATTATTAACTACCTCTTTTCGCTCTTTGAGTGTTAATGTTTTTAAAGTGCTTTGCTAATGAAATCCAAACACTTAAAAATCCACTGTATTAAGAAAATATCAGAGGTTTTATTTCCTTATTTCTTGCTAAAACATCACAGGCTGAACATTATTGTGACATTGTAATCACTTTTTTTGTATAAAGTCTCAGAATATTAATCTATAATGCAGTTTTCAGATTCCATGTTCCCCCACTATTTGCAAAAAGATAATTTCTACTATAGGAACTGTTGTGATAAAAATACAATAGACACTTGGCTCTCAAAATTAATGCTGTATCAGAATCTTATACATAAGAAGTTACATCCCAAACCCATTGCTTTGGTAAAAAATATATATATATATTTTTTTTTTTTTTGGAAGTACATACAAAATTTATAGCAAATGCACATATTTGACTAGTAAAGTCCTTTGTACAGTCTCCAAACATTATCATCTTGCAAACCTAAAATTCTGTCTCATTTTCTGTTTAATAATAGGATCCTCTCCAAAACTACCACTCTCTGAAGGCATTTCTGAGCAAAAATCATGGGAAGAAATGAAAAGCACAAATACTCAGGTACAAAGCAGGTTGGAATTTGCTTTTATTCAGTCCTCCCAATCTGATCACTTCACAGTGTTCATTATGTTCTGGACTGTTTCATCACATGGAACAAATGTTGAGTTTATCTCTCACGTGAGATTATCTTGTTATAGGTGATCTGGTTATCGGATGTCCTTGATGAAGAACAATCTTGTTAATAGCTTTCCTGCTCAAAGATATGTCACTTCAAATCCATCTTGTATCTGGATTCTCAGCTACATATAAATACTGCCATCTGGAGTGCCCCCTGCTTAGACTGATGATGCTTGTTCTGCTTTGGAGTCAAATGTCTCATGAAAGACTTACTAAGCTGCGGGAATTTGTTTCACATAAAAACAGTTATAATGATGTTTTATCTCAATGACCATAATTTTTCTTCCTACAAATTTTAGAGTTGCCATTTTTACAGCTTTTCTTGAACACTGACATCTCTTACATTTTGGCTGAAGTGAAAACATATGTCAAAAACATTTTCTGTGGATCCACATCTGCAGGGAAAATGTTGTGAATAATATCTCCTCTGAGCCATCATCTGACTTGGGAGACTTGTGCACATAGTTCAAGGTCTGTGAAAACTTTGTGTGAACACTGTATTTCTGGACATAAAGAGGAAAAATAATCCATACTTTGACCTGGAAGCCCAGTATATCTGAAGGCAGTTCTGGATGTTGGGAAATTGATGATATCTGCACACCTACACACATACAATCCTGTTATGACTCTGGTCATAACATATTTTTTGCCAGCATTTTAATGGGATTAAACCACATATCCCTAGTATTACCATAAGCACCTAAATTAGGCACTGGTTTGAAAAGTCTTGTCAAGAACTTTCACAAAATCCTTTTGTAGGGTATATCTTATAAAAATACAATGAATGGTCATATTATTAATCAGAAGTTAGATAAGATACAAGTAATATTTTGAACTAATAACAGAATTATTTCGTTGTTATGGTATGAGGAGATATTTTCAATAAAACCCTAAATGGTATTATTTGTAGGTTATGCATTCTACATTTAGAATCATGGCTTTATAAAGTTTTGGGAAGCTTTAAAGTTTAACTTCAATGATTCTTGTGAACAGTTCACCTCCTGTCTTTACATGGTGCATCATGAGTGGAAGAAGAGGTAGGATATGTGTTCTGAAGACAAGACATCTTTGCATTTGAGAATGTGACTTATAGTCATTGTCACAATGTCAAGAGGAGGTCCTGGCACACAGCAGAGATAACAAAAAAATCCTCTGAAGAAAAGGAGTATCAGATGCTGAACAATGCACAAACCTCTGCAGAGAGACAGATGGAGGTCAAATGCAATAGCTGAGTAGAGGAAATAACTATAAAAAGTTATAATAAAGAATTGCAAACAACTAACACTCCTGAATGGTTTGCTGAGACCAAGCTTGGCTCACTAGAAAGTGACTACAGTTGCGTTGGAATGGGAAACAGTTTAGAAAGAAGATGAATACATGTTACAAAAAAATCCAAAAACCAAAAACAAACAAAAAAAAACCCAAAAACAAACAAACAAACAAACAAAAAAAAAAAAAAAAAACAAGAAAAAAACCAAAAAACCAAAAAAAAAAACCCAAAAGGAGAAAGAAAGGAAAAAAGAAAAAATTCCTGGATAAAATTTAAAATTGAGGGTGTCAACAATTGGCTGTTGGCTCTTCAAAGACAGTCCAAATAAAAATCAGATCTAGAGAAAAAGTTTTTTTCCTTCCCAACTCTGTATACAACTATAAATGGAGGGATGCTAAGTGCCTTAGATGTTGTGTTAATTTTATATATAGGCCTATATATTCTCACAAGCATATTACTTCAAGACAATAGGTATAAATATATCCTAGCTATAAATACTTCCTCTTCTAATGAGATGACTGCTATGTTTTATTCCAGCATGAATTATGAAAGAGATGTACTCTTACAAAGCAATGATTATGCTTCTTCTATATGTGTAGCTGACCTGGGGTAAATAAACCTTTTTCCAAGTCTGCATCTATTACACTTCAGGTATAATTTACAGATACAGAACCTTATCTCTGAAAATGCTTCTCAATAATGTTTAACTCAATAGTGGTACTTGCTATTTCTGTGGTTTTCCTGATGTCATCAATGACAATGTCATCAATATATCATACCACAACCATGATTAAATGGTTGAGTAGTATGAAATCAAACACTGGTGTTCAATGTGTTACTGATACAGGACTTCAAGTCTCTGTGATAAATGTCTTTCATTTTCCATGAAATACAGATATAAAAAGATAACTATTCCCACTCTAGCTATTGGTAACATCAAATACTATAATTAGAATAAATGAATAAGAGAGGAGTATTTTAGAATACAATTCAATAAGCAATTTTAACCAAACTAAGACCACATCAAAAGAAACAACTTTGCCTTTGTCCCTTTTTCTGGCTGAACTATCACCCTTTCATATCCTATTCCCTTTGACAGGTACATGGGTTTTTATGACCACTTGCTGAATTAGGTCAGTAAATTATTCTGTATGAAAGCAAAACAAAAATTGAATAACAATTTTCTCAAATGCTGCTATTATTGTTATCATTATTGCAATCATAATCATTATTACGATTATAATTATCTTTATTATTAATTATATGTAATAGTATAATATTATACCACTAAAAAATTGAAGAGCAGCAAGAGTCACCACCATGTCAATTCACGCAATTCCTCAATCCAGTTCACTATGAGATTCCTAAACATCTCTGAAAGAGCTAACGTGCTATGGAGATGGAAATCAGGAGCAATGGGAGGACAGCACTGCTTTTTTTGGCCGCTTGTAAGTGACAACTTACACTGTCTCAAAGGTTTCATCTAACTGTAACCTCTGTACCTTGTAAATACATGATTATTTTTTCCAGAAATAAATTCTGACCATGGAGTTCAGTAATGAATTTCAGCAGAAATAAAAGACTCACCTCTGTGTGTGTGCCTGGCTAATAGGATTTTGGCACCAAAAATCAGTAATTATCAAGTAATTTTTTGATTCTCAATCTGGAAACTGTAAATAGGGAACTTATTGAGAGATTCTTGTTTTCATTTGACAAAAAAATAAAGAGAGGAATACATACAGGTGTTGATAAAATTATAAGTATTAAGATGAAAAAGAGATATCAATCATGATTGATGAGCACACCTTTTACCAAATAAATTTAAGAAATGGGTATAATTTCATATTGATGCTAAAATACACTGAAAGCCCAAGCTTTTTTACTTCTGAGAATCCTTTCAAAACTTTCAAAATAAAAAGTAAGTAAACCACTCTAAGTTGCTGAATTTTGATGATATCTGGTAATAAAAATCTTCATGGTATACTTCAAGACAATAGGTATATTGAGAATCCTTTTAAAGTTTTTAAGTAAGAAGTAAATAAACCACTCTAAGTTACTGCATTTTGATGATATATGGTAATAAAAGTCTTCATGATATCTTTTATCTGGTAATAAAAATCTTTATTATATAATCTATATTATTGATTAGACTAAGTATTTTTTACAATATCCTTCTCTTTATGCTTTGATAATTCAATTTCAAATTTGGATCTGAACTAGAACCAGTAGATAGAAAACTTTGTATATTTGGCAATAAAAAAAGTAATGTAACCAAGCATTCCCAATTAGTTGCTTTTTAATTTTTTTTTTAATTTTAGACAGGTGTAAAGCCTATCTGAACTCTCTCTAAGTCAGTGTGCACACTAGCTGCTATTATAAAAGTGATTTTACAAATGACATCTTACTTTAAAAAAACCCTGTGATCTCAGCAGTCTTATGATTATAAAATACTTACCAGCACTCAGAAAGAAGAGATAACATGTTAACACTGTCTCTTGTGCCATCATCAATAGATTAATTAACCAAATCTGGCACTTTTAATATGACTACATGGCCACCAGCTACGTAAACTTGACTTTCAGATTCTATTCTCAAAGCTGGCAGCTAGAAAAAAATTGTTTTATTTACAAAGGACCTACTTGTGAGAAAGACTCACAAACATCTAATGTCAGGATATTTTTACAGTCACTTTTCTGAAAATATATTCTGTGTTGTACAAAAGAATCGTTTTTGCCATATTACATCCACATCATATTAATCACCTGAACCAGTTTCATTATGTCTTCCCTTCTGTATTTCAAACATCTTAGCAATACAGAACAGATTTATGAACCTTGAGAGAAGTACCATAAAAAAAGCATAAAAGCAAACAAACTGTGTTTACCGTGTCTAAAATGGAAAAACCTGAGTGCACCTGTATACAAACGGAATTAGAAGTTTCTGTTCTGAGAAAGAAATGCCTGAAAAACGCCACAGTTTCAGAACATATCATTGTACTCAGTGTAGGAGTTGAAGACAAGAGAAAATTTATTCTACAGCTGGTTTAGAAATAAACACAGCCATGGAAGATAAGGAGTGAAAGAGGGATAAATCCTCTTGAAGCACACTTGATGGACAGACAGTCTGCCATTAACAATGCTGTTGCCTTTCTAAGTACAGAGTGATGTGGAGATACCCTTGGATTTATACTGTAGACATAGTCCTTGAAGATTTTACACCTCCAATTCCTTAGAATTATCAGCTATCTCCAGCCTGCCACTCATCCTGGCAATCTTAGATTTCTAGCTTGCAGGCCAGGCAGATTATTGACAAAGCAATCCAAGATGATATAATACACCCTGACAAACAATAGTGAGGAGGATTGTGTTTACCACTTTCATTGCACCAATTCAGCTAAATTAATTCTTAATGCCAAAAGTAAACTTTCTCTTGATAAGCATTCACTCCCCTTGCACTATTGTTTTGTGTCACTAACCTCCTTTGAGAAGAGTAGCAATGCATCTTGATCCATCGGATTTAACCTACTTCCCCCTAATAAAAGTGAGAAGAAGGTTATTCATACAGTACCAAAAGAGCAAATAGTTAGCAAAAAAATGCTGGTGTAGAGGAAAATCAAAGCTATAATTTAAGTGGAAAAAATAGGCAGGAATATTTTAAATTTAGGTATATTTCTCTGTCCTCATCTTACCTACATTTACTGAGACTGTAGCACACATGGTAGGATAAGTACTGGTGAGAGATATAAGCAATCATATGAACAAGCAATATAAAATTGTCTCTGAAAAGATTTTTTTTTCTTTTTGTTTTCCCCATCATGATTTTTTCACAGGGGCATTTTTTAAGTTATGAGGTTACACAGTCTGTGGGTAGAAAAAGAAAAAGGGGTTAAAGTGCTGAACAGACCCGTAGCAATAGGGATTACTCTATATCCTGCTGAATTACTGAACTGATTACTATGACTAGTTTCATAAAAGGATTATTTTATGCATTCAGGATGAAAAAACACTGATTTAACACCCAGCGCTTCAGCTGCAACTCATGCAAAGGTGTGGAAGAAAACATCACATTTGCTTACTTATCAATATTGATTAACCTCTTCTCTGTCATTTTTATCAGACATAGCAATGCTAATCCAAAAAAAAGATTTATGTGTCAAGAGTTTAGTCATTTGTGTGAGATGAAGTTAGTTGTAAAACAGAAGTTAAAAACTTAATCCTAACAGTCTTCAGTGGAACAAAGTGTTAGACAGTGGTTTGCAATTCTTTCTGAAGACTGAAAATAAACCCCTAATATAATCTAGAGGTAAAAGACCCTTGACTTTGGAAATGCTCTGATCAAATACCAATTCAAGTTCATCTTTACCTCAGAATTTTCAAATTCAGGACAACAAGATGAATCTCACATGTTTTGGGATGTTTTATCCCCGTTAAGTGAAAATTATGCCAAAACAAAATAAAATTTCTGATAACTAAATATACACTTGAATTGGTTCACATAAAAATGCTTTAATATCTCTCCAGCACTTAAAACTAAGTTAATATGATAAATGTGATAAACTGTGCACATGGGACCTAGATTAACTGGACCTTGATGGCCAAGAATGAGATTTCTGACCCTTTCTTTTTACACAGCTCCGTTAGATAGCCTAGGTGCTTTCACACTTCTTCAAAACTTCCTTGTGAAGTTTCTCTTCTCAAAAACATGCCTTTTTAGAAAAGCAGCAGCAAAATTACTCAACAATATTATATTTTTTTAAGAAGAAACGGAGGAGAAGCAAGAAAATTTATTTTCCTCAGTTTTCTGTTTATTGTTGCTCTTCTGACTAATGTAAGAAGGAAAAAAATGTTATGATAAAAGATAACATTATTCTGAAGAGCAGTAAAATATTATTCTAAAGAACAACTTCAGAATAAATTCAAAACTATTTCAAAAGAAACAGTTTTGTTTTCTTGCAAAATATTCTGTTCTCAACTCATAATCAAGGATTGAAATACACCTAGGATGGTTATGGTTTGGTTTTTAACTATTTGTCCATCAATATTTATGGGAGAACTGTTATTTAATTTAATGAGCATATTTTTCTCCTTTTCCAAATTCTTAAATATTTGGATAATTTTCAGATTAAAGTGATCTTCCCTGTCTCCTGTATCTGAAGCCTAGCAATTCCTGTTGATATGTTGTTGAGTACCTTACAGTGAGGGCACCTATAGGTCTATACTTGACAGTCTCATTTACCAGGGAGAAACTTCTTCTCTGCCTCCATCTGAAATTTATTTCCATATTTTCCTTTGTTTTAAATTTTAATTTATTTGCTTGCTGTAGCTTGGCACTGGGTATTACTATCAGTAATAATATTCACTAATTACCTTTTAAAATGACTACAGTTTTAAAATTGCAAAAATCAACAGAGAAGCTAAAGCCACTGTAAGTCATTGAGACCCAGACTCCTAAGACAACCAAAGGTGTCTTGGATTCAAGCAGAACTATTTAATTGCAGATAACGTTGGTTTTAAACAGAGTTAATTACACCAGTACAAACCTCAGCTAGATTCAGGATGAGATTAGAATGTATCTCATTGCTGGTATCTTCTGACATATAAGAAAAACATATTCCGCTCATGGTCAATATTTTTCAGAACAGTGGGGTCTCACAAATCAGCCAAGTGGCTTTGAAAATTCTCTCACCAATTTTTGTTTGCACTTGGTAATATCAACTAAATAGTCAGAAAAATAAAGTTCATGAGTGAGTAAGTTGCACTGTGCTATGATAGTTGAAGAATTACCATTTGTTGAATCCTTTATTATCTGATGTTAATTGTCGCAGTCCAGGACATTTGAGGCAATCAAAATTACACAGGTTTAAAATGTGTAATTTTAATATATAAAGACAGATGAAGATATGCATAGTTTTCAACATTTTGTTTATGTTCTGTGAAGTAAAGGTAAGGGAGCATTAATCTGGTATCACAGTAGCAGTAGCAGAAAGTATTATTGTATGCTACCCTAAAGCATTAATTAAAAAAAAAAAATTGAATTGATGACATCCCCATTATAGAAAGCTGGAATGGGTTCAAGTCTTTAAAAGTTCTGTCACCTCAAGAGCAGCACGTACAATGGAGTTTGACCTCTGCGGAGGCTGCAGCTTCAAAGGGCAAATATTTTGACATGAAAGAAAATCCTGCAAATAACAATAAAGGAAATATAATCTTGACTACACTGCGGATGCTGACAGAAAGCAAAACTCCCTGTATTATAACAATGATAGTTTGTTAATTTTAATTATTTATAAGGAGATGACAGCCAAGTGCCCAAAAATCTTTCTATTAAGAATCTTCAGTATAAATCTCTCTGATATACTGTAATGCTACTTCATCTCTGCTGCCAGCTGCACTGGGACACATAAAGCCCTTCATTAGTTCATGCCTCCGTTTACAAGGATTGCTTTAACAAAGGGATCTAGCATGTGTTAATGACTCTTAAAATTAAGATATGACTGTGGCACAGCAAAAAATACCTTTATCTTATTAAAATGACTTGGTAACAGCAGTGCAGAGCTGCTTTGTATTTGCTTGTCTCCACACATTTTAGTTCAGGGAGAAAATAGGGGATGCACTCTGGAGAAACACATAATGAAGTCAGATAGAAAATCTTGGCTTCTTCCAGATATGGATTCAATTCATTCTTTCCTGCATATGAGACAGTATATACAGACGAAAACACTGATGACATGTTTTAACTTCACTGACACTGAAGATGTTTTCTCTCCAGCTTGTGCTTTTAGTCTTCATCTGAAATATATATGTGATTACTGGAGATGGTCCTGAAATCAGTTTTTAGCTTTGGCTTTTCATCTGATATTCACTGAGCACCACTGCTCAAATTTCTTTTCAAAATTTTTTCAGTTAATTCGCATCTAGCAAAGTGCAAAAAAAAATAAAGCCAGATGTTAGGTTGTCACCTTTTGTGTTACTGCTCAGAGATCCTGGCTGGGGGGGTGGGGTGGGGCCTGGGTGTTCTGCAGATTTTACAGGGAAAAGGGTAGGAGAAGGGTTCTAAAATTCTGGAAAAGAATACTGGTCTTGTAGTTAAAAAGAGGAGAACTGGAGTTCATCTGTCATAAGCAGGTACTTTGGTTCAAAACTATTCCCTAGAGCCATGCTTTGCAATTGAGCATAAGTCAGAACAATGTGTCAAGACTTGGAGTACAGCTCTTCAATGTCTAACACAACTATTAGAGAAAGAGCTAAAAAAATTTGGTTGTCAGCCTAATTTGATTTTAAAATGATTTTAAAGGAATGTTTAATTTCTAATTAGCCTCTTCCGTGCATTACAATGTACATTTATATCCACTATTTAAGAAACCTAGCGTAATCTTTTTATGTAGCATATCTTGTATGCTATGTAACTGTCCATAGAAAACAACAAGAATTGCCAAATTAGCTGTGACCTTTAGCATGCACAGGTCATGTTAAAGAAAGTACTCTATAAAAGAAATATTCAGCTTACTTCACTAAAAGAGACCCTTTCTCTGACACTAGCCCTGCTAAAATAGGTTGTACTTCTGCCTGTAAGGAAAAATATCAAGGATTGCTGTTAAGCTTACACACCTTATTTTTCGTGTCTGCTTTAGTAGTGTCTAGGTGACTTATTTTGTTGAATAGTAATATTTTATTTTGCACATGCTTTGTCATGGTATGAAGATTTATGCCAAATACCAATGCCATGTAAAAGATTTTGTGGCAGGAATGGTGTTCTGGTCAGTGCTCCACCCTGGCACCCAAAGCCCTCTCTGTGCTGGCAACATAGTCCATAGCTCTTAAGAAAAGGCACCAGAGTGTTGAACAGTGAAAAAAAGAAGATGAATATGGTAAGTCACAGCATGAATGTCAATTACCACATCATCCTTAATATTTTTGAATTTTATATATTTCTGCTGCAGGAAGTTGTAAGAGTAAAGGGAAATATACCTTGAGTCCTATCATCTCAGAACTGGGAAATGCTATTCAGGTCAAGGGCTGAATGTCACTGCCCATGATTCTCACAGCGGTATTTCCCTGACTCTGAGGTTCTACCAATTATAAGCATTTTCAGGACCTCTCTGAACTTTTCCAACTAGACTCTTTGCAAGTAGACTTAACTGTGACAGAGAGTCTGAACCAGTCGAAATTGGCATTGAATTAAGTAGAGCTGGCTACAAATGAAATTCCTCAGAAGTGCTGGTTCTGACAGTTCCAAGTATAGTCAAATTTTAAAGGTCATTAGCATTCATACACTAGATATAAGCAAGAATTGGCACTGCTCTAAGACCTTTTGTAATAGCATGATTAATTTTTAAGTTGAATTAAAATAAAAAAAATCTCAGATGTCATATAAAATATACTACTGTCACGGAAAACAAATGAGCAGATAGAAAGATGAACCACAATAACTTGCAAATCCTATAACATTCATCTTGAGAGAGAAAATAAATCTTGGAAGAAACGAGATTTTCCTGTCACCCTAGGAAAAGCAAAATGTGAGTTAGCATATTTTAAAAAAACAAGTTGCAAATATTTTAATTGTAATATTGGATGCAAGAGGAGAATAAAATAATTTATTGAAAAATATTCTCCTCTACATTGTAATTTTTAAATAAGAATTAAAGACTCAGTAGTGATAAATAAATCGAAAATAGTGGTTTTCTTCCTAAGGATAGTGGAAAGGTACGAAAAGGCAGGGTGAGTAGGAAAAGAGCCAGCAATCGTATCATACACCAACCACAGTGTTGTTACTTCATGAATCCATAAATTTGCAAGTGAAAATTGTACAGCTTTTTCTTGAATTTCACAGCTGTGCATTTGCAGCTTAAAAATATGTAACTTTTTTTTTTTAAATTGTGCACAAGTGTTTGTGCTTGTCAGCTACATGTTCGTTACTGCAGGGAGAAAAAAACAGTAGCAAAGCATGGGTCAAGAGAACCTTACCTGGTCACTGATCTGAAGGTGACAGCCAGCTGATGAAGTTATCTGTTAAACAATGGCATCATAGTATTTTGACTACTAAGTGGTGCAAACTGTAGAAAGCAGTTCAGGACAAACCCTTTTGGCACAAGCTCACTTGCTTTTCTCAGTGATCAGAGTTCTTGACTGACAAAGTGTGTAATCCTCTGCATTATAAGAGAATTATTTCTTTGCTTAACTAAAAAAAAAAATAAAAGTCCTTAAGGATTTATTTTAAAACACAACTATCCTTTGTCTATACTAAAAACCCCCAAAAACCAAAGGAACAAAACCCAACCAAACAAACAAGAAAAATTCCCAGAAACAGAGACCTCACCAATCCAGAATGAGATAAAAAACAGATACAACATTTATGAAAGAGGATGTTTTTATGTCTCTTTGAACAAAAGTAGAATTCTTTATTACATGTCTGCAAACATTTTTTTTCTATTTTCACTTGCTCTGACTCATTTAAAAATATGCATGAGAGCATGGGACAGCAGATTTTGCAAAACTGATATTTAAAGAAAAAAATTTGGGCTTCTCCCTTCAAATTGTCATCTTTATATTTCTGTTTGTAAATCTAAAATCTATTTGCACTACAATTTTTAAAAAGTCTTGGCAGTTTAAGTGGCTTATGAAGACAGAGAATACTCAGGATTTTATGTGATATTTTTAGAGCTTTGAAATATACAGACAAAATATCATAGAATATTTTTATGTACGTACAGAATGGTCCTAAAAATTCACATGCATTTAAAAAAGTGCATTACATACTCAACTATTGTATTAAATATTGTGAAATTAAATTGTTCAGCTGAAGTCCTGAGATCTGACAGGCTTTGTTTGTTTGGTGCAAGCTCAGAAGAGGATAGTGAAAGAAAGTGGATTTCAGGTAGTGTTATGTTTTCTTATGAGCCAAATGCTTAACATATCAGTAGGTGTGTGCTTGACTCTAAGTTATTTCTAATATGTACCTCTGCACTTGAAAGCATTTATGTACTTTCTTTTGAAATTGCAGAAATATTTACCAACAGGTCCAGAAAGAAAAAGTATTAATATATTGCAGCAGCTCTAATATCTTTGTCAGACGTATACTAGACACACAATCATATGCTGCCAACAGACATAGAGATTCATAGGTCTGTTGAAAATCCTTCAGTCCAAGTATGACTGAAAGGTGTCTGAAATAATAAAAAAAAAAAATACCCTCCCTACTAAATGGCTATTTAGGTAGAAGTATGCTTTCAATGCTTTCTTCAAGGCACCAAGCAAAAGCATGTATTTCTTACCTTCACACAGAGTGTAATAAAACCTAACGGATAAAATAATTAAAATTTTGGCAATAAAAACTATATTCATTTTCTTTTATGACAAGGCTTTACCAAAGATTTTATTTGGTACTCATTCACATCCAAAACTACATGTGTCCCAGCAGAGCTGTTGTGTTTTTGGACTGACCTTCCAATCTGAACAACTTAAAGACACTTAGCACCTTGATGCAAATTTTAGAGCTTCCAGAAGTGACATAAGGGCTTGCTCCTCACCAATTAGTTAGAAACAATCATTAAGGACAGATAGAAAGAGGGGGTCTAAAATTAAGTATTTCCACAATAGGTCTGAAATATTTTTGAAATAAAATCTTAACTGTCATCCCCATTTAGCTAGAGTCTCCAAGTATTGAAGGTGTCTCTATAAGAAAAACTCATAATTTTGGAATACCACACTGCTAACTAGAAGCTCAAATGCATTTCAATGGAAAATTGCATGAAAAATGATGAAGATCAGCGTACCAAGGTCTAGGAGGCGTTAGCAAACTAAAACAGAAGCCAACTTCTGGTTTACTGGGTCATAATGCAGAGAATTTGAAGTAGAAAAGTTTTTTAAAAAAATAGGAGATAAAGTTGAATACCTAAGTGGTACAAAGCTAAAGACATAATTTATGAGACTTTGACTAGTGTTTAATCACATATTTAAGTACATCCTATTCACTTTGCCAATCAGTCTCCTTTTTGACCAAATTTATAACCTAAGCACTTCATAGATACTCCCCATTTTAATTTTAAAAAATGGGCCTGCTTCTTGTCATAACAGCATAATGATCATTATACTATAATACAGATTTAGATACATTAAAAGCCATTTTTGTAGGTTTATATCTTATCTGGCACAAGACCATATTTCGTACTGAAATGCAAAATGGGTCATAGTGTTTGCTTTTCTACATTTTTCCTTTAACTGAAAAATGAAATATCTACATAAGAAGCCGCTGTCCACAACACATCCTGGAACAGATCTGCAGCAAACTGAAGAATGTTTGCTACAGAAATCTGAGCTTAACACTATAGAAACATTTTCTGTACTTGAAATCTGTTCCTGATAATCGACAATCTCCTACTATTCAAAGCCAGTTCTGTACTTTCTCTGTCTGACAACTGTTGTCCTTGTTGGGGCAGTACTCTTAAGATAAATTATGGATGCAACGTGAAAGCTGTAAAATTTGTTGTATCTTCTATTATCTCCATGTTAAAGGCCACAAAAGCTCTTCAGTGAAGTCAGCCATTAAGAAATGACAGGTATTGCTATCAGCCTTCTTTATAGCCTATTACCTGCAATGACAGCAGCTGCTACACTACTACTGTACAGCCTATCACGTTATTTGCAGCTAAAGCAAGCTACTGTATCATTTTTGCTCATTTTCTTGACAGTGCTATCATAAATCCATGCAGCTGCAGGGTAACTGTCAGCTGCCTCGATTATCTTCATAGCTCGAATGAATCTTGAAATGTGTGTAACAGGCAATGACTGTTATGGATCAGGCACAAGGGCCATTCTCTATCCATTCTGTCAGATCTGTGGAGCAATGCCTGCCACAAAGAGAGTTCCTAAACTACTGTCATGTAATCTAGTAAAGTACCTGAACTTTGAGAAATTTCATAGTTCTCGCTTTTGTGTTCTCAAGTTGCTTCTCTAAATAGCGGTGTTAAAAACACTTACTTTTGATGTCCGAGTGGAAGTCTTTGAGAGTTGTATTATTATAATAATTATTATTATTTTGATTATAAATTTTATTATAATTATAGTCATATATCTATGTATTTATTTTAAACTGATACAGAGACACCTAAACATCCTCACAGAATAAAACCATTGATTTGTATCCTTTGAGGGGATGAAGGAGGGTGAGAGAAAATCTTCTCAAAAACAGTGGTTTGAATGAATCTAATATACATGTCTAAAAGTTTTTTAGTAGTAAATTTGTCATGTTTCTACTAATTTGTGAACACTTCTGCTGTGCACAATCCTCCAACCAGAAGAATAACGGAATAAGCCGTAGCTCTGTGGGACTTACGGATGAGGTGGACAGTGCAAAGCAAAGCTGGCTGAGGTAAGAGGCATTGATAAGGCAAAAAGGAATGCTGAGAGATCCTGGGTATTTCATGCCATCATTTTCTTAACGCAAGCGTTCAAACTCTGTTTGCATTATGCCTAAAAGCGAATATTTTACAGCATTCCTGTTGTCCTTGTGCATGTCACTCCAGCAAGAGTGTACAACAAGAGATACAATAAATCAGTCCAGACTCATCCTACCTAGCCTCAGGTTACAAGTAAAAAGCCTACAAGAGGAGTTTTATTGACCTCAGTCCCTTATGCAGTCAACATATAAAAGTGAAAACTTCCAGAATAAATTCACGTTAAGTATTGAATGTTTCAGCCCTTGGGTTATAGAGACAACTTAAAACTCTTACCACTTAATTTCAGTGCCCCAGTTAGACATTTAGAATTAATTGAGATGGATCTGAAGTGCTATGTACTCTGTTAATGCCTGATTTAAATATTTGCCATTATTATTAAAATTTAAAAGTTAAACAAAAAATTAAAAGTTAGAGCTGGAACAATGTAGTTTTATTCCCCTTGCTGGATGACTTTTATCAAGTACCAATATGTATTGAAAATAATGAAAAAATACGTCTTTTTAAATGCTGATCCTTCATAAATCCTACTTCACATATATCCCAGATACTTATATTAAGATTGCAAAAAGGTAACTTTCATAATTAGTGTTCTATTGTGTTGAATCTTCTTAGTTTAAATTCCAGTGAAGTAAAAATAAAAAATTCACATTATTATGAGAGTTTTAGATGGGTCCTATTTTTCCATCTTGTGAAAGGAAAACCAACATCTCATTAATCAAGGCACTTAAATATTTGTGCTACTTGGAGACAGATTTATTGTAATTATTTCCACTTGGATTATTCACATGCTTGGAGCTACTGGTTGGAAGATGTGCCTCTGACTCAGAATTTATAGCAGTATCTTGTATAGCAGTATCTTGAGAGCAAGAGAAAAATGCAGCTTTCAGTTCCTCTATGAAATTTAAAGTTTCATAAAGTTTACTTCAATGTGGCCTTGAAGTACCCTTTGACATGTAGCCTGCCTCAGATAAATTCTTGAGGACATGAAGGATATTTTGATGCATGAACTTAATTTTAAAGCAGTAAGACATAAGCTATATCTAAGCCTAGGGACAGACTTAGAGATAATTATCTATCTGAAATTATACAGCTGGTCTTCCAATGTAAAGAGAAGAGCCTTCAGTGTTTGGGTCTAGACTAGTCTATTACAGTTCTGCTTTATAGCCTACCAATTGCAACATCTTATTTTGGTTGTCCTCTAAAGGTACAGTGGTATAAACAGACTCCAACAGGTTTACTTTTTCAGCAACATGTCCTCCTGCCTTTATTAAAGTTGGACAAACTCATTGTTAATTGATTTCACTGGAATTAGACAAGTCTGCATCTGGGCCAAAATATATATATATAATTTGATTTATGATTTAGTATAATAACTGACTTGATTTTCCCTCAGAATGAAATCAGCACTGTGGGTAAAGAAAAGACCACAGGAAATGGAAGGATCCACTTCCTGTAACTGTTCTTTTAGTCCCATCAGTGGTCTTTTAGAATATAAATTGAACAGAAATTGATAATAGAATCATTTACTATTCAACATGAATAATAAATGTGAATGATTATTTAGTGTCTCTCTCTAGATTTCTGCTTAAATAGCGCTTTTCTTCTGGCCATCCTGTCATAATTTCACTTTAATTAAAAAAACATTATACTGGTATATAAAAAACCTCTGTAATTTAGTTCTTGCAATAGATATTGAAGTAGCAAGAATATTCTAATAAGAGACTAAATGTTGTAATAAATTTTAGAAAAATTTAAAAACTTCAAAAACTCTTAAATACTTCATAGCCAGGAGATGCTCCTACAAGACATGGACATTCTCTATGTTGGGAATATGGGTGTGGACAGTAATGGAATATAAAATTAAAATATCTAATTGAAGACATTACACAGATGGACTCCTACTTTAATCTTTAAGAAGAGCAGTTCTTATAAACAGAAATTTGCTAACAGAAACTGGCAAAGACTTACAGGAAAAAGACCCTTATGTAAAAAGATTGCACATTAAATCCTGAGGATCTGTCTTTTTTCTTTACCTCTACCCTTTAATTTTTTCTGAAAGCAATAATAGCAGTGTAGTTAGTGTCTTGGGACCCAGAAGATACCCAGAAATATTAGATACCCAGAAAATACCCAGAAGAAATAAAATTTTTTTCTGAAAAAGTGTATTTTCCTATGCAAGAAGTGATCTGTTGATCAGAGCAAGTATAAGGCTGAAAGAAGGCCCATATAAACAGTTTACAAAACTGAATATAAGAAGATGTGCAAAACCCAGAAATAGATCCCAGGACCTATTCCCACATTCATAAAAGAATAGAATGATCCTTCTTTTTAGAGGCATATATAACCTGTTTATTAAATAATACATTAAATTTATTATAAACCATATATATTTTAAATGCACTGACTAGAAATATTATTGGAATTGACTTAAATTTGGTTCTCAATTTTTTTAACATTTTGTGCAAATAATCAACTAGTCAAATTGTCTACTTGTTTGGTCTCTCGTGTTGGTAGGTTTTATTTCACCTCCTGACAGGGGCATTTAAATTTACCTGATAGAGAAAGATTCTGGCTGCAAATGTAAACACACTTGTTGTGTATCCATTTCTGTGACTTTTTCTGTACTACAAACAGGGGGAGTCTTTTCTGAAGATTGCTGGTTTTGTTGGATTTTTTTTTAATGTTGCAGCTCTAACATATAATAGTTTATATACTTGGGGAACAGTTTTCTTCAGTCCTCTTGTCTTAAGTGAAGAACTCAGCACTCTCTGGTCATCTGCTATGTAATTCAGAGGAACTCAATTTCCACTTAAACCACTGTTTCTTGCATGTTTGGTTATTGCAATTGAATGGAAAAAAATCAATGAAACACCAGCATGTAAAAAATTTCATTAGAAACCATTTCAGCACTACTTTAAAAAATAGATAAAAATTATTATTTTAGAAAATTTGCTTGAACCAGCAGGTCCTAGGGATCAGATTCTGATAACAAACATGGTAAGTTTCTTTCTTCTCTGAAGCACAACCTGATTTGTGAGCCCACATGTCCATTTCTCAGGTGGAGAGTGCACCAATGAGCATATTTGGGATTAAAGCAGTATGAAGCAATATAATAAACTTAAGATGACAAAAAGGTCCTGTGTTACATTGGCTCCTGGGACATCAACAGTACTTTTACTACTGTTGATTCTAGTGGAGCACAGAGATCTGCCCAGCATGCTGTTCAGTTTGTGCCGTGTCACATTTTCTTTGCCTAGTATCTCAAAATAGGAGTTTTTTAAAATAAAAAATATTTTATCAAATTGGAATTATTTTCAATTTATCTGTAGAGAATTCTCCAGAGCTCTTTGGCACAGTATTACCATAGTTTTTAAGGTTGCTGCATTTTACTTTGTGGTTAGAAATTGTCTTGTACAGAGAAATTTTCATATGAATATTTAGGCATGCATATCTGAGCCTCAGGGCTTGGACTGAAATTTTTTAATAATCCAGGTGATGAACACTACATTTGTATTCTTATGACCACAGATGATTAAATGAGGCAGAAAGTAACTCAACCACACCCTTTAAAGCTGTACTTGTCCACAAACATATTTTTTACATGTCAAATGGTGGTGTGGTGAGGGAGAGATTATTATAGATTAATAAATGCAATACACTGGCTATATGTTTATGTAAGAGGCATCTGTCTGTAAGGGACGTTTCAAATCTTTTTGCTGGAATGTAGGTAGGAAAGTAATTAAATGCAAACTAAAGGATCCAGCTGTGGTATTACTAGACAGAACCAAACATATGTGGCTAGCTACTTCATGTATAATTTAAAAGAAAATTCAAAGAAAATAGTAAAATAAAATATATATTCAAGAGTTTTTAAAGGGTTGTTTGGGTTTTTTGGTTTTGTTTGTTTGTTGTTTGTTTTGTGTCTTTTTTTAATTGGATGGTTATTCATTTTAAATAGTGGCACCTCATTCAAAGATTTGCCACAATTTTTATAATATATCTGATCCTATTCTTTTAAAATAAGCATTTTTTTTCCTCTTTTTCACAAAAAAAAATTGTAATCAAGCTGAGATAACATTTCAAATTCCAGGTATGGTGAAGAAAAAGTCACATTTTCTTTTTTTTTTCTTGATAATTTGTGGCAGTCTTCTTTTAAGGGTTTTGGGCCAAGTCCTACCATCATTATATTCACACAGTATGGTTTATTTGACTAATCCAGTTTTAATTTGTACTTTCAAGCTGTGAATAATGCATGAATTGTTGTTCTACATGCACAAAGACACACAGCGTTTTAAGTCACTGAATGATTGTCCATTAATTTGACTCTGGAAATTCTGAATACAGGAAAAAGAAAAAGTACTGTTCTACATTATTGGCTGCAAGATTTGTTCTCATATTTATTTTACAATTACTAGTTCTGGTATGAAAGATTATTTCCAAACTTTTAGCCTGAATGTAATAATTTTTTTTTTTCTGTAGAACTTATTAATAAGATTCAGACAGCTTTAATTGTTGGAAAGAAGGGGAAAAACACATGCAAAAATAGTTTTTTCTACTGCTTTTGGCAAGTGAATTTTAATTTGCAAGGGATTTTTTATTTGTTTATTTTTTCTCTCTTTAACACTTATTTCCATTTTAGTTGGATAAGTGACTGAAGATATTGCCATTAACTAGTTCATTAGATATTTATGTCTCAGGCCTAAGGCAATCCAGCCTAGACAAACACCTGTAACTATTTTCTCACTTTCAATTATACCGCGAAGAGGCTTAGAGCAATATAAACTTTGTATTTCTTTTGAGAATCTATTAATTTATAACTATCAAATGCTGGTGATGGTTCTGTCAAGTCTCTACAGGAAAAAGTAAGCAAACTATTTAGGTGGCAATAATTTAGGATTATATGAGCTATATCACAAAGAGATCTCTTCATTATTACTACTTAGCATGTCCTCCTCCATAGAATCATGAGGAAGACCAGCTCTTTAAACCCATGTATAATTTTACAGGCTTTTGTCCAGTAGACAGCCTACCCCTTCCTTTGTATGTTTTGAATCATCTCCTCAGGAATGAGCTCACTTTCTTTAACCATGACCATGAATGCTGCAGCCCCTGTGTCTGGCTGCATTGAAAAATATTATTTATTTCTGTGTAGTATACATAAAGAATTGTTTTGTCACTGTTATCTTCATTATTTACCACCTTCCCAGGTTTTGTGTCATCAGTAAAGTCCATGATTAATAATTTCATATTTTCATCAAGACAATATAAAAGAGCATTGAAGTAATTATTAATATCTGAGCTCCAACAAAAACATATTTGGAAAAAAGTTGTATTCACAGTTACTTTTTTCTATTCAGCAGTAAATCAAGTTGTGATCAGTAATGCACAATTACATTCTGTGTTTGATTCATAATATTTTATTCCTGTATTTCAGAAGATTACTCTGTAACAGGCCCAAAGATTATTTTAACAAAAACCCCTAGAAATATGAAACATTGTAAGAAAGTTTGACAAGATCTACTCTTCATAAACCCATGTTGGTTGACATACTACTCTCTTTCAATATCATTAATTTTTAACTTGTCTCATGCTAGGCATTCCATTCTTTTTTCCTTAGGAATAGTATGAGCTCAAAAGGTTTAGGGGTATTTAAATTAGAAGATTATCCTTCCTCAAATATTAGTAAAATGTTAGGTTTCTTTCAATATTCTTCTTTTTTCCTGATTTTCTAAGACTTACAAAACTGAATGCAAGTTAAATTATTTTTCTATTAAAATATATTGTTTGGTATCTGCTTTCATAAGCTACATTATTCTTGAAAGGAAAAGCAAATTCCATGCCACATGATAAGAATGGAGTATTTAGCTTTTCCTGCCAATATAAACCAGAAACATTTATTGGCTATTTCTGTAAATTTTAAGTAAATCTATCAGTTTCATCTGGTATAGACTAGTGCTATGTATTTGCTTGCAATTTCCTAAACTTCTTAAAAACAAAGAAATACTTGCTATCACTAAATTCTGTACTTGTGCTCATTGCCTCCTTCAGCATGTCCCGCTTCCCTGTTTTCTAACTCTGTCCTTTCTAAATGCTTTACAACTGGTACTTTTCTCACATTTCATGAACACATTCTTCAAGTGATTGAAAGGAATATTTTTCTCCCCTTACCTTGCAAGAATCTTCCCAAAAAACTGTGTCTACTATTTGGATGAAGTTAATTTCCTAGAAGATTGCAGGTGTACATATTTTCTTCAGAAATTTTTTGGGTCCTGTAATCCATCTCTTGCTGTGGTTGCTTACATGAAGCAGCATTGCTTGTAAGTGTCAATATTAGATTTTAAAAAAGCTTTCTGTTAATCATCAGGTTGTTTCTGCTGAAAAATAACAAAATATGTAATTTCTGTTTTGTTTTAATTTCTTTTAGAAAGGATTATTGTATTTTGAAAGATTTGGGGTTTTTGAAAGAAAAGGTACATCTATAATGGGAAATATAAGCCAAAGAGTTAAAGTAGCAGATTCCCAGAAATTTACTCAGTTTTTTGTACTCAGAAATCTTCTCAGTTTTTCAGTATTTTTGATCATCTATGACTACTCAAGCTTTAATGCAAGAAGATTTATCATGCACCCATGGTTTTTGTAACTGAAACCTCCACAATATTCAATTGTCTTTGAAATTTAGACATAGGGTACAACAGAACCTTCTTTTACAAGGGAATATGGAGGACTAGAAGACTAAAATATTACTGTATTAATACTTATGAACACTTTTCTTTCTGTTGTGTATTTGAGACTTTCAGTTACATTTAGAATGAAGACCTCCAGAAGGAACGTTATGGTTTCCTGCTGCAGATTTTTGGCTCTTCTGTTTCTTGGCATTCCTCTCCGTTAAGCTGTCATTAGTAAAAGCCACAGAGAAAGTAAAAGAGACTTGCAAACTACACTGGAAAAAAAAAATTCTTATTTTCAAGCAGAGAACTCAACACAGACAGCTTTGGTGAGAGTTTCACAATGTGATAAAGGTTAGGAAAGGATGTCCAAACAATATGGGTAGAAATGTTGGCATTAATTTGCAGTAGAGGTAAATTACTGACAGCTCATGATGCTTCAGGGAATACTCAGAGCTCTGATTTCTGGCCCAAACAGTTACACATTGCTTATCCTTCAGTAATACCTGTGATCAGTAAACTCAAATGTTGCAAATTTGTGAAAATAGAACAAAGATGTCAGAATTGTAAAAGACACAAATTTTTCTTCCTATTTTCAAAAAATAAACTAAGTTCATATTTTTATTAATTCTGAATTTTCCTAGGTTTTACTTAAGAAAGCTTTTTTTTTTAGTGCATTATCTTTGAAATATAAGGATTCTTATTTCTTTTTTTTTTTTTTTTTCTTAAACTGATGAAGAAAATCTGTGAAACTGTAATAGCAGCAGTACATCCTTTCTGTCCCATTTGATAGAAAGCAGATCCATCATGTATACCAAGCCACACCCAGCCAACACAGTGGACTGACTAGGAGAGGCATTATGATCTTTCTTCTATGAATTCCCACCCTCCCTGCAATCTTTCTTTATTTGTAAATATTTTTCAATGTGTTTCTATGACAAACTTCTTATGATTAACTAGGTTTCAATTGTTATGACAGATACCTATAGAGAGCGAAAAATTTTCAAGGCAGTTGTAAAACATTAAAAGCCAAAAGCTGTATTAAAATAAACGTTGGCAGTGCATTTTACATTTTTTAAAATTTCAGATTTTCTTCCCTGTCAGTCTCTTATTGTTATTAATTCCTGAATCCCAGATTTTTCCTTTACCTTAAACTGGATAAGGAGAATGTCCCATCAGTGCTCACTCAATCTTTAAGAACATCAAATATGTTTTTCCATTATAATAACTATAATCTCTTTTATACATGTATGACATGTGAGATATTCTTATGCAACATGCATAAGACAGTGACTAGATCATTGGGTAGATTTATAATTTATAAATACAAGATGAAAAGAACACCATGCAAGTAAAATTCTACTGTAAAGGACCCATCAATGTTCCCAAAGAAGCCAATTTGTTTGGCAATAGGAGGAGTACAATATGTTCTGTATTTAAAATCTACCACACCATTTGTGGAAATAATATTTTGGCCATAGTTAAGGACATTCTTCCCTGATCCTCCATTCTCTTCAGCCTTTTCCTGAAGGACATTACATTAAGCACAGAAAATGAACATTATCACCATCTGTTGGCTGTTTGGTGATGTATACAGAATGAGGTAGCAACTCAGTTTGGAAAAACAGGTGCCTGTGTTTAAAGAAAATGATAAAAACGCAGAGCACTAACTGCTGTACTAACGAGTGTTTTAAGAGGAAATGCCAAGGTTTGGACTGATTGTACAAATTAACCACCTCTTTCATCAAGACGAAAACTAGGATATCCAGGCTACAAGATTTTTGAAACCCTGGGTTGGGTGGACAAGGCAGAGGGGACGAAGGAAAAAATCCACATTACATGAATCTGAATATTTAGTATTAATTCCAGACACTAAATAGAAACTTTAGAATTAAATGGAATAGACTTACCCTTTAAATGTATGGTGCTATTTAAATACTAATAGAATTAACCCATGATAAGAATGCTTAAAGAAAAAAAAATATTTTTAATGGTGGCTAAACGAAGCAAAATCTAGTTCTATAGATATAATTTCATTAATTTTTATAAATAAAACTAAACTAAATCTATTCAATGTCAACTAGATCTGGAATTCAAATAGGAAGGAACTGAGGAAAAGGAAACTGAAGGTTAAAACAGAAGCCTCTCAAGCACAGTTCATTTGCTAATTTGTATTGAAGAAGTAGACATTAGAAAAATCTGGATTATATACTTTATAGAAATGTTAAAAATTACACTTTAGATTGAAGTACACTTTTGGATAGTCAATTTAAAAAATCTAGAAATCAAGAATTAAGAAATCAATTTCAATCTAAAATTTGTCTTTATAGAATAGTGAAGCACATAAGATTAATTGAAGTGCATAAGATTGATGCCATAAAATTAAAATCATTAATATTGTCCTACTTAAGGATTACTGAAATTTATAATTTTTCCCACAGTGCCTTGTAAACTATTTGCATTTGCTTTCAAATATGCAAAATTCACTTAAAAGGCGATGTTACACCATTCCCAATTGTTACAGTCTTCACATTTCTCCCTCCCTAATCCTCTTCTCTGAATTAAAGAGAAGAAGAAAGAAGAGAAAGAAAAATCTGCTGACACTAATTATTTAACCTTACCTCCTACCTACTTTCTCTCTTTATTCTGAGGTTTCTTAAGGGCTGTAATGAGCTGTCCCCACACAAACAGGCCATATTAGTGGAAAATTACTGCTGGGTCTGTGAATGTTCTCACTCCTCCTTTCTTACAGTTTCACAACATTACCAGAATGGTCTGTCACCTCCCTACCAATTAAGCACAATTACTACTTTATAACATTAGTGGTGGCAGGCTTATTACCTTAGAGAATATGTAAAAGTAAGGGAGGGCTGGGGAGAGAGGGCAGTGAATCAGGCCCAAGAGATCATTACCACATTGATAACTTGTATAATACTAACTTTACATTGATAACTTGTATAATACTAACTTTACTTTTATTTTGTAAGATAAATGCTTTATACATAGATAAATATGGAAGCAAGAAATTGTTGTGGTTTGGGATGTTTTTTAAATTATTTTTTATTGTTTTTATTGGGTTTCTCAGGTAACGAAATCATCATCACCTTTTATCCTCCCAGGTTTCCCAGGTGGTGGTGCTAACGCTCGAATTTGTTTCTTCTTTTCCTGAAATGATACATTTTGCCGACCAAAAAATATATGTTTTTATGTCTTTTTCTGGCTAAAGTAGATACATTAACTACGTCATGTCAAAAGCACTTCCACTGACCTTAGCCTGCACCAAAACATTTCCTTCAAAACTGTATTTAAACAAGGGAATTCAATATAAACCTACCTTAAATGCTCAGAGAAGGATAACTAACTTCTAATATTTTATAAGCAATACTACAGAAGTAGTTCATTTCTGCCTTTCTTGAAAAAGAAAAAAAAAAACAACCAAATCACCAACACATCCTCAAAAATCATGCCCTGTGATTTCTTTTTCTAATGGCTGAAAACAGAAAATTATTAATACTGTCTTTTTAACAAGGTTAATTTATGAGAGTGAGAAAGCTCTCAGAGATTTAAGGTTGGATTTGATTCCTTGAAGGAATATTCTTAATTTATTTGCTTTAAAAAAATCTTTCATGCATCTATTTCTCTTCTCCTATAAGAGCTTCCAATCTTCTGATCCTTGCAGTGGTAATTATAGAATACTTCCTAACAAATGCCAGAGGAATTACAATGTTTTGGACGCCAAGAATTGGGCAGACTAATTTAAAATCATTATGGAAAATGTAGCAAAACTCTAAAACAGAGTAAACCTTTTCTATGTAGGGGCAATTATCTTACAGTAAATTATTATATTCAGTAATTAATACAATCCCATAAACCTGCTGTTGGTTTACAGAATCTTATCTATCTTTTTCATGGAATGTACTCAATTTTTTCCCAGAATAAATTTTTAATTATAATGAGTTATAGCTGAATATGAGTAGCATTGGCATACTCATCTAATTCATTTAAGGAGTGTTACTGTGTGGAAAGGGCATCCTCAAGATGTCTGTTAAACATTTTACACCATCCTGCAGCACTGAAATTGCAAAGGGTCTGTGAGAGCTGCCTTGACTTACTATGCAAACTGAGCAGATAGAAACAGTTCAAAGTTCATCTGCTGTCCCCATTTTTAAGCTTGTTAATTGTTATTTTTGTTATAGGAATATTTCAGATACCAGTGTCACTTATGGAAACTACTAACCCAGTTGGAGGTAGAATTGGGCAGAGTATAAGATAGATGGATAATATATTATTCTTTTCAGGGACACTTTTAATAACATAATGAGAATATTTTTATGTGATATATTTTTCATCTGTGTGCACCAAGTGTCAAATATCTCAGAGCTATGTTCTGAAGTAGAAATTTTGTGGATTTATGTTCTTATGCCCAGAATAGTTCTTGTTTGTTTACTTGCCTCCAAGTTTAGGTGTTAATAAAGGGAAATATCCCAAAATATTTTTACATTACAAGACCATACTGATTCAATTGTTTTAAATACCAGTCCTTTTTTGTCACGCTGGCAAAATGTTAAAAATTAGAGTGTAGAAATTCTAACTATCCTTGGAAATCTGATACAAAGTTCCTTTGAGTGAGGAAATAGAAAGCCCTATGAATTCTTTAGGTGGTTCCTCTTCAACTTTGTTTTACCTCCCACTGATGAATGCATATTTACTCATACCATGCCAGTTCTTGTAATGCAAATAAGTGTATATGCAGGAGAGGATTTGTATTACCCCGATAGAAGCAGCCACATCATTTCAACTACACAAGGATGTTACTTAATGATTCAGCATCAAAAATTAAAATCCTGAACGACTGTGCAACTCTGCAGCAAATGATAGGCTTAAGAAGAAAGGAGAAAATTAGATAAGCAAAGTTATAAATTATTTCAGCTGTATGTCTTTTAAGATTTACAACTCAAGTTATGCAACTAGATAATTTTGCTGATGGTTTGTAGGGACTTTCAGTTATCCAGTGCTCTCCAGGGCTCTAGTTTCTCCAAGGCAATTATTTAAATGGATGAAGGGATGAATAATAGCCCAAGGATGTAGTAGGCTGACAGACCTAGATATTACAAAATCTACGTTTTTGGTTTTTTTGTAAGAACTTTCTACCACTGGATGTCCCAAACCTGCAAGATCATCATATAAATGCACAATTTATGATGTACATTTCAGCCAGTTTCATTGTTCTATCAGTCACTACAGTATGATAAAAATGATTTGGGAAAAAAAGATTAACTAAAAAGAAAAAGATAGGACAATTTTAGGACATTTTCAACTACTCCCACACACATTGCCTGTTTAATTTTTGCTATCACTTGAGTAGAAACAAGAGATTAATTCACAAGACACTTTGGAAAGTGAGCATTGTAAAATCATGCACTGAGAACCCTACAGAGTCACATCTAACAGCACTGTTTCACCACTTTCATAATCTCTTGTTTATGATCAGATTTTTGGGGTATATTTTCAGGTTGAATTTTAGCAAAGTTAAAAAATGCAATAGGAATAAAATATGAACTGGTTCTATGTAGAATGAGGTCTGACTGTTTCTCCACCTGAACTGAGAGAAAACAATAGTTATCGATGAACCTCACCTGCTTCAGAGCATATTCCTAAAATTTTCTTGTCTAGTATTTAAAAAATTTCAAACTAGAAATGTTTTAATAAATCTTATTGTGAGATCTTAGAAGTACACAGACTTCTACAAAGACTCAGAATTAATAGGATTCATGGTAATATTTATGCAGTAATTATATTTCTGGTCTGCAACAAAAAATGATCATGTTTGGAAACTTGCAGATAAAAACTTATACAGAGGCAAAATATTGTTTTTTCATTTCTACTTTTAGCATGTTGATGTCTTGTTATTTGTTACAGTATGGGAAATAACTTCTTCTTCTACTCAATTAACTGATTTTCTACAGAAGTATCCAAAATTTAAAATTTGGTCTACAAATCCTGTGAGTCCTGGTAGGGTGGGTTATGTTACTGTCATTTAAGATCCACCAGGGCATCTACCAGGTAAGTTTTGAGATTGGTAGTAAACAGTTGTTTTTCATAAATAAATCTGATGGCTTTTTTGGTACAGATGCAGGAACACTGACATCTTTAGACAAATTGCTGCTAGAATTAATGTACTATTGGCAGATATGTCCTGTATCTTATGTCTGCATAAGGAGAAACTGCAGAAACCAGTTTAGAAGTTTCATTAAATACATGCAACCTCTTGGTACATGTATGAACATCTTATTATTACCATTCAAGAAGGACATCCTAGTTGGGTATGTTAGTAAGAAATTACAACCCAAGTATTCCTACAGTTTTCAAAAATATCTGCATATATGGTTATTGACAAGAGGCCATTCTGAAAGCCATAAAAGGCTGGTTTTTTTTTTTACTCCTGGGTTCTTCTTCATAATCCTGTCATAGATATAGGAGAGTTATCTCAGCAAAGAATCTTGGTGGTAATAAGCTCTCCAAAGTTTTTAACTTCGCCTTTCTTGACAGTAGCTGGAGAAGATCAAGATTGTCCAATGGTCATATCAGCTAATTAATCTTATGGCTCCACTGGAGCACAGCTTTGGACTTTACAAGTTGTTTATACATGAGTGGATTTTATAGCATTAAAGACTAAACCAAAAAGGCTGTGTTTAACCAAAAAGGCTGTGTTGGATTTAACCAAAAGTTTCATGTCTATTTGCCATACAATAACTTAAGTGAGCACAGAACTCATGAAATTCAAGTGAAATTCTCTTGTCAAAAAAGATGTTACTGTATTTGCAAAGAATTTATCAGGTAATGTGTAGCTGCATATTGTCAGAGAAGAGAAGAAATATTCAGTTGCTTCTGTGTATAACCCCACTTTGTTTGTAAACAAAACACGTTTATAGTGCTATCATACTGTCCCCTTTTATATATAATAAAAAATTCCACAATTTCTGAACTTAAAAAGAAAATTAAAGTACTGTTTCCTTAACACAAAATTTGTATATATCTTTAATGTAACATAAAAATACATTACTGATTTAAGAGCATAGTGGTCCCAAGGAAGCTTTGCAGGGCTAATTGAGAAATTCACATATAAATTTAATTTACTTTATTGTCAAATAAATGTTAATTTAACATTTTTACACACATTACTTCTGTTTTTAATTTGGAAAATGACAAAGAAGTTGAAAATGTACTGCAGGGAACAATTCACAATTTCCAGAAAGATTAAATAAGTGATCTACAAAAGTTTCTTCTTTTTAAATTTTCAGTACCATATGCCCTTAGTAAAGGCAAGAAAAACTAGTGATATAAGTGGTATGCATATGTTCAAACTAAATTGGCTAATATATACTATACAATTTTTAAGGCAACAATTACTCTTCAGATATCACTTACCAGTCCACAGAGAAAACTCAGATTCTGCCTTTCCACTATGACCTCTCCAGATATTGGGTGACAATACCCAGTTTTAGGTTTTGCCAGATCTCTGCTCCCTGCTCCTCACCCTCTTCTACTGCCTTACCCTCTTCTACTGACTCCTGTGCATTCATTCATGGGTGCTGGCACAGACACTACTCTAGAACATGGTGGCATGACTTGAGAATTCTTTCTCTAAGAGCTTAAATCAGGAAAAAAAATTGTAGTGATTTAGAAACTACAAATGTAATTTTCAATTAATATATGGAAGTGGTATGAGAGTTGCAAAACTGGAAATAGCAGATATTTATTTTAGACACCTTACAGTATTCCAGACTGGGAATAAATATTCCTTGAGACCTTAGATATTCTTATCTTGTGAAGGAAAGGTCTAGCTTCAGACTTGTCTTTTCTTTTCATTTTTGATTAGTCCAAAGAGTATTTGAAGTCTGTGTGTTGGATCTGATTTTTGATCAAGTTAGGTATCCAACCTCTAGGAATCAGGTTGTTGGAGAAGATTTTGAGATATCACCTGCTAGTTTTATCTAGTATTTTTTAAATGTAGGGAGGAAGAAAGGAGGCTTTTTTTTTTTTTCCTAAGTCAACTGAATGTAGTGTATTTCCAAAACTTTAGAAAATTATAAAAAAAAAATAAATAAGAAGAGTACATGTTTTCTGTGCAGGCCAAATAGTTTGGCTCCATGTTTACACTTACCTACTTCTTCAGCTGTATTTTCATAAGGTTTGGTTACACTGTTTTCTCATGTTATGGTACCCGTTGCTACTGGGAAGACTGAGATCCAGTCCTTGGTTTTTTCATTATGCATTTCATTTGGCTTAATTTTGCTAATTAATTATTAATTATTAATTAATTATTCATGATGCCGTTGAGCAGGATGGGAACAGAGAACTCCACATTAGAAGGCAAAGAAAATGAACTGATTTATTTCAAATGCACCGCTCTATATATAGAGAACATTGAGAAGGCTAATTTCATTGGTCTTAGAGTGAAAACATGTCACACCATTGGTGTGCAGTGAATGACGCACAGTGGCAGAACATATCTATAAACAATGTGAATAACAAGAAAGATTAGAGAATTATTTACATTCTTTCCCAACTGCTTCCCAGGCTCTTGCCTGGTTAGAAAACATTTCTCTTTCTCTCTGTCCGAGCTGAGAATATCCACATATTCATAACAACTCAGGTAGCTCTTTCTGTCCCATTCATTTTGCTGTGTTTTTTGATCAACATAATGAATTTTCTTATACTATTAAGTGTGTTACAAACTGAAGAGGGTGGATAAACAGATTTAAGCAGTCTTTTTCAAAAATCAAGCATGCTTCCTCCCTGAGTGATAACAAAGTGTTCATATTTTGTGTAAAATATAAGTAAAAATTAGAATGTAAGTATCACTTTTATTTGTACAACATGTAATATTATATTCATTATATAAATTATGTCTTATATTAAGGCTTCGCAGATTTACTGTCATATAACTCTTTTCTCAATCCTACATCTTATGTAGAAGTGCCTTACAAATAACATGTAAGTAAAAATTAATCTTCTGTTTTTCAAAGTTTTATGGCCCAAACCCTAATTTTGTGCTTTATAATCCTTTTCAGTCCTATAATTTACGTAGACTTGCCCTACAAATAACAACTAAGGATTAATTAATCTCCAGGTTTTCAAAGTTTGGTATGCCAAGCACTCCTTTTGGAGGGCTCACAAACATAGACTGTGTCCATGAAATTATGCCTGAACACATACAGCAACTTACATTTTAATTTTAAGTTTAGTTTCCTTTTAAAAACTCCCAAAACTTCAAAAGAGAAACTCAATAGTATAATGCAATAAGACAAGCTGGACTTCTATGTGTACAGAAGGTTAAAAAGTCTCTGTTATCAAAGTGTCACAACAATGTCCAGGATTTTGTTCTTCATTTCAGTCCTTCCAATCTGTTAGGTACAAAAGGTTCCTTTCCATTCCTATCCCACAAAGTTTTGGCATATATTTTAGCTTTTTTTTGTTCTTATTTGCATAAACTTAGAGAAATGTACCATAAGATCAAATCAGAATCTGACTTTCCAGCTCAAAACCTTGACCAGCCAGAAAGAATTGTGGCTAGTACAGGAGGGGGGAACACTTAATATACAAAAAGCTATTTTTGTGATTGCTATGTCTTTCTCAACTCCCCTCTCCATCCCAAAAAGACAAATATCCACTTAAACACATCCATAATGAGCCATAGCCTATTAACCATTCTTGGAAAACACCTATATAAACTTGTCCTTACATGTATGCACTTGAAGAGCCAGATGGATTATAACAATGTTTGTTCAAACAGAATCCATTGATAAAACAGAATTTTTCCCTTGCATTATAGTTTATTCCTATTGTATTCTCTCTGCAGGCTACTGGTGATACTTTGCTAGTAGTTCAGCTGTCCTTTAATATTTATAAATTTCATTAGGCAAGCCCAAAAAATTTCACAAACTTTTAATTGGAACCAACATGCATCAAACAAAAGAACTTAGGACTTTCTGTTGGAAAAGAAGCAAGTAAATATTCACTTCTTTAAGTAACTGCATGTGACCACAGGAAAGATAATGTGAAAGTCAAAGCCATTAAGATGTATTTCAAGGACACACCATGTGTGAGGGACAGACACAAGGAGAGAACCTAGGAATCTAAATTCTCATTCAGCTTACATTTGTCACTGGTTGTGACATATACTTAATTGCAATCTTTACATATCAAGAATGCAAATATAAATCTCATCTGCTGATCTAGAAGTAGATATGCAGTGTTTTAGAATTCAGGTATCTTGAATTTGTTCATTAGCAATCTTACCACATTGTTATGTGAGCACTGTCTTAGAATTGTTCATGGCCATACTTGTGGGCTACTATAAAGTCTTATCATTCAACTTTCCTCTGTATCCTTTAAGTCCAGACTTTAAACATTTTTAGTGTTAAAAAGTGTATTTTTATTTTTTTCATACCTTTATTAAAATGCTATAACTTATTTGAGACTTGTATGAAATAGTATAAAATTCATTTATATTATTATATATTATATTATATTATATTATATTATATTATATTATATTATATTATATTATATTATATTATATTATATATTATATTATATTATATTATATTATATTATATATATTATATTATATTATATTATATTATATTATTATATATTATATTATATTATATTATATTATATTATATTATATTATATTATATTATATTATATTATATTATATTATATTATATTATATATAATAATGTATTAATATATAATATATAATAATATATTATATAATATTATTAATATAATATAATATAATATAATATAATATAATATAATATAATATAATATAATTTATTATAAAATTCATATTTTATGTATTTACTTTCATTCTTTAAAACAACATAAAAATTTCTTTTATATAGTGTGCTTGTTTTCTTGATATTTAAAGGTTGCCTTTCTGTTCCTAATTGTTAAGATTAAAACAGCAATCATCTTCTGAAATATCACTACTCTTTCTGTTTCTAAAGCCAGAAAATATCTAATTAATTTGCAAATACTGCCCTTAAACCAATGGCTGTATAGTTTTTAAATGCATGCTATGTCTATGATACATCCATGGAAATCAGAGCAAGAGGATTTGTCAAGGCTGTAGTTAATGTCTATTTTCATTTATCAAAAAAGTAGTCCACAATGTAGTTGATACTGCTAATTTGACTTTCTTATTCTGACTTCCCTTAAATGACAGCTGAAAACTTCAAGTGAAATTAATAGAGACACTTGTTGCTATTTTTCAAGTAATAGTATCCAAATTTTCTTTATGTGTGTCAGAAAATAAGAGTCACCAATATTTTGCAGTATCAAGGTACACTCAAGAACATAAATTTGAGCTTGTCACCACAACAGTTTGCTAAAATTCATTAACCTTCTAGAATTTTCTTAGTCATCAGTAACCATCCCCAGAAACTGGGTCTGCAAGTGGAAAGAAACTCCTACTGTCGCCTTAAAATATTGACCTGTGAGGTGCTCAGGTTCATGGCAACAGTTACACAAATTAACAATTATTGGGCAGTCATAGCCTGCCTATGAACTGGAATTATATGTTTCTAAGTGAAAGCAACACTGAGAAACATGTGCAACTTGGCTCAAGGCTTAGACAGCAGACTAGCACAGCAAAGATGGAGTAGGAAGGCAGGGGTTTTTGTGTAGTTAATTTAGTTAATTTTTAAATTTTTTGTGCCTCAGAAGAAAGGCTACTGAAAGACAGTATCTAAAAAAAGCCAGTTTTGCTGTGTTCCAAGTTGTTAGATAAAGGCCTATCTCTCACCACCAAACAAATGAAAAAGATAATGTATTTAACAATTTAATTATTTTCATTTATTATTTTGAAAGTACATTTTAATTCATTGCCTCAGTCACATGAAGAAATCAGTTTCAGAAGCCCATGGGGCAGGGTGTTTCCACTGCCTCAGCAGAGGCCTTTGGCACAATCAAACACCTCTATTCCAATTATACTTTTTGTACAGTTTTAGCTTTAAATTTATACACAACAACTTCTTCCAGACAATCAGAAACAAATAGCTCAAAAATTTGCATCAGACAGCTTCAAACATCTGGGGAAGCTAAAAGGTAGAATCAAAATAAGGCAGAGTATGTTAATCCTGCTGTCCTTTTGATACAAAACAACATAAAAATGCAGATGAGTTTTGAAGATACCATGTTCCTGTCTTTGAGACCCCAATTCGTTCTTTATTTTCCCTCTCTTGTGGGAATATATTGAAAAAAGCTGGACACAGCATAGTCAAAACACATTTTCCGATAGGTTTGGAGGTTAAAGGTTTCAGTGTGTGTTCCTGTCTTCTGTGGCCTGAGAACTTGTGACCCCACTTCATTTTCCAAAATAGAACCTCATAAAAGTGTCAGTAGTATTTACACTATAAAAGTTCCATATTTTCTGTTCTTGTACTTGTTTCAGACAAACATACAAAGGAATTACTCTAAATTTGTAGTGGCACTATGGCAGAGTCAAGACCTGATATGCTTTAATCTTCTGCTGTTTAAGTCTATGAAATTCAGGCTGCCAAAGTACCAATGGGAAAATTCTGCCTATGCTCTGAAGTCACATTACCTATTTATGACTATAAAACATTTCCTGCTTGATTTTTCCAGCCTTGCATCTAATGTGCACAAAAATATAAACTTCCCAAGAAATTATTCTGACATAATGATGAATGTTGAATGCACACTTTAGAAACTGCTTCATTCTGGCAAGCCCTGATATTGAGGGGCCTCATGTCCAAACCTCTTCCTTTCTTTTCTATTCCTTTTGGTGTTGATCAGCTCTCTTATTTATTTATATTTATATTTATATTTATATTTATATTTATATTTATATTTATATTTATATTTATATTTATATTATTATATTTATATTTATATTTATTTTATTTATAACTCAGAATAGCTCATTGTAAAAGTTGGATGCCAGCCTAGCATTTGAAAGTGAAGAAAACATCTTGATTTAATATCTGAGCAGGATTTTTTTTTGTCATCTGTAAACAATTGGACCATATGTAGTGTGATGGGAAGCATGAAGGCTGTGATAGAATATGATTTAAGGAACCTGGTGTTTAATTATTGCTCTTGATTAGCTGGAATAGAAATTAGATTTAAATGTTTGCATTACCATATCAATTTTAAAGGTACCTAAAATAGTTATCAGTAAGTTTACTTGTAGTTCTGATGGTTTCATTTATGCTGTTTATTTGTAAGAATAAAAAAAAATATTATATACATAAATGTCTTTAAAAGAGCAACAGATTCATTCAGGAATTAAAGAAAGAACAGTGACTCTTATATTTGCTCTCTATTTGTTGAAGAGTTTCTGAATTTCCTTCAAATTAATTCCATATCTTCCTGTTTTCCTTTAGATGAACCAATAAATGGCATTATCTAATAAACTCCTTAAGCTTATGCTCTTTTTCAGGAGAAAATTTCAAAGCTAGTGTGCAACATTATTAATATACCAGAAAGGAAGTATAGGTCTCTTACACATCCAGCATGTTTATCATCAAAAGCCCCAACATGTATCCTGTAACTTGGGTAAAATTTTCCCCAATCTTTCCTTAGAAGTGAACACAGACATATTTTCCTATCAGTGCAGGGGAACATAAACAGAAACATTGCCTGAAGCTCTACACTCCACTCTTTATTACTCTAACCCTTTCTGGATCTGCAGGTAAGCCAAAGGCTCAGTCTTCAAATCTTTCCTGTGTATCAACACAGGAGTGACCTTAGAAATACATGGTTTTGATAAAGAAGAGCCAAGCAGTAGGTGCAACAAAATTTTACTATAATGCTGGACAGTTCAAACTGAAAAGAAAGGTAACAACACAATTCCTTGTTTCAAGTCTAGTTTGGTAAAAGCAGAGTGTATAATTTGAGGGTTCAGGTCTGAGAGCCCCAAGATCTGGCAGAGATGAGGAAAACAATTACCTTCTGTCCTGAATTTTACAGGTCAAAGAACAATATTTAAATTTCTGCTGAAATGTATTTTACATTTATAGAAAAATGAATTGAAATTTCATGGGATATGTGTTCATTTTCCAGTGAAAGCAAGGAAAGTAATTCACATTGTGATTGCTTTTCATTGTTTAGTAATGTGCATGTTAAATATAAAACTGAGTTCCGGAGCTCTCCTCATCACAGGTCGTCCTACCTTCCCTCATCACAGAAATTCTCCACTTTGGTCTTAACTCCGGGCTAACAACCTCCTCCTAAAATATTGGGTATGTCTCTCTGGCTATTTTGAGAAACTGTTTTAGTCTCTGAGGTTACAATTGTTGGACATGGCAGTTGTAGAGAATTCACTTTTTTTTTTTTTTTTTTTGCTGAACTAACTGCAATCTCCATAGAAACAGAAAAAGACCATTGGCAGCCAGTAGCCTGAATTTCAAAGGATTTATTCATACCAGTTTCACTTATATGGTACCATTTGAAAACTGGCAACACTGATTACTGGGAGGACATTGTGCTGCATATACAGTATTTTAGAAGAAACTCAAGTCTGTATATCAGAATGCTTCAGATTATGCTTTTTAACAAGTGTTCCCTTAATGCTAAACTCCCTTGTCAAAAATGTATTACTCTGTTGATTTAAATGCTTTTAATAGAGTTTGTACAGAAAGATCTGGCCATTAAAGGACAGAACAAAGAAGATTAAGACTGAGACAATTAAGTCTAATTCTAGTACTGATGTGTTGCATAATATTAGGCAAACACCTCACAGTGAACTGATCAAAATTTTTTTAAAGTTCCTTACAAAAGTGAAAAATGGTCTTACAAAAAAAAAAACCCTTAGAAATACCTGTAAAAGAAACTTATAAAATTGTAATTGTTGATATGTCATTGACATCAGTCATCTTTAAAAGTCTCTTGCAATTTCCTAAGTAGAAAATTTTAAAAAGCAGCTATTGAAATATTTCGGACTGAATCTGGAGTAAAGCCATTTATGTAAAATCCTTCAATGTTAAAAAAAACAAATGGTAGGGCCTAATTCTTTCACCCTAGAATGAGATAATTTTCAAAGCTTAAAATTGAAACAATATTTTTAATGAACACTGGCTTCCTATTTTCTCATTTTTCCTATATGAGAAGTGAGGATAATGCCTATGGCGATAAAAGCTTAGTATCTCTCCTCACCCTGCTTTATAGCTTTATATGTGTTTTGTGTGTAGATCTGTTGTGCTCCTTCCCACACAGTCCTTCGCTATCTCCAGGTTAGCAGATGGTCTAGAGTTCAGAGACAACACAGAGGCTTAGAACCAGTCATAACCCAGGCAATTCAGATACCATTATGAAAAACAAGATGAAGAATTAAAGAAGAGAAACACAGCTGCTTTTGTAAAGCTGGATCTACCCTTTTAGATGGAAGAAAATAGTGAAAACCAGACCTAACTTCCACAACATCTGGTTTTGTACTTAAAACTAAAATTTTGCTGTAATTTCCATAAGCTTGATTTCTTCCATGATTGCACTTCTTGTTATTTGTTTCCCACTTCTACGAACATAAATCACTGTTTATATTAAATCTTTAACATTAATGTTCCAAGTTCAAATAGTGATGTTAGAAACATCCCATAACCCTGAAGAGTCTCTTAGTGATCAATAACTTAAACTTCTGGAAAGAATTGAGGAGAGAGTCTGAAATTACAGAAATGTAGATTTTTGTACTATCTCTCAAAATATCTATTACTATTCACACTTATCTGGAGTGTCATGCTGAAATATATTTTTATAGACATATAAATATTAGTTTTTATCAAGATTTAAAAAAACACCAATTCAAACACAAAGCAACATAAAGCCTTCACAAATATCTGAAAATAAACTTCACTGGTTCAGTTTTACTTTAATTTGAATGATATAGTTAAACACATTAATATTAGGATTTGTCAGTATCACAGTCCTTGCTATCCCTAATTAATGACACCTTCCTACCTCACAGGCTGGAATTTATCCTAACGAAAAAAATTTACCTGTCTGTAGTAATTATTGGCATTATTGATCTCAGATCACACTGAAAATATGATTCCTTTTTCCAGGTGCCTCAGAAAAATACTGACTTATTTTTTCTTAATTCCACAGTGAAATGCTGAAGGTCAAAAAAAAAAAAGAAAAAGTCATTGATCTTAACTCTTAAATGAGCCATATGTTGAGTCTCAACAGATTGACAGTACGTATTAACATGAATGTAAAGTTTTAATATTTTAAATCTGCATTTTATTAATATTTAATCTAGGGTCATAGGTAATGTCCATGTGTGTCAGATAGAAAGGAAAGAAGGAGGTATCACAAGAATCCAATTACTTCTGCTTCTAATTGCAAATGACTTTTAATATTGAGGCAATGTTCCTCTTATGTGACCTTTAGTGCATTGTCTAGACTTCATTAAACCCTTTTGTTCTTGTCAGTTCAGGTAAATCCCATCTTGTCCTATTCATCTGAAAGTATTCTGTCATATGTTCATAATCCAATGAAAAATTATTGCAGCAAGAAATATTCTGGTTAGTATTTAAAATATGTGCCACATTTTAATCTTATATGTGTGAAAAACTCAGTTATCCTATAAGATTTTCTTGCACAAATATCAGGTAAACTAGATCAACTGTAACTGACCAAGCAATTAGAAATTTTGTCAAACTTTATATAGTTTATAGGTAAATATTTATTCTGAAAATGGATTTACTTTGTACAGAACAAACATGGATTTGAAGCTTAAACAGTGAATGCTATCATTCCACTAAAATCTATGTTTTATAACAGAAGACATTCATTGGACTGAATTTTAAATGAAAAGTAAACAAAAGTAAGCTGAAGACCAGAATACTATTATGTGGAAAATTAAATTATATTTATTTCCTTATAAGGAAATATTAATATTATGCACTGTTATGTACAAAATATAGGTTAATATATAGACAAGTAGCAAAATAATAATAGTATAATAATTTTAGTATAATAAAATTATAGATTGAAAACTGCCATTTTCCTAACATACATACACAATACTTTACAGGAATGATATCTGTGATGAACATAAGAGAAAAAAAACAGTCTATTATATTTAGTATAAGACAATGTAAATAAATGAATTGAGAAATATTTGAAGAAATGGCTTCAATTTCGCCTAAAATGATATTTTGTATGTTTCTTTTCCAGTTTTGTCAAGAATCAGCATCTCCAACACATGCTTGTATTTCAGTTTCTGCACTTTTAGATGTAAAAGTTATCAGGAAAATGGTAAATTTTCCTTATTTTCAAAGCCACATGCTTTTACATGCCTTATATTTATATATTGCGAGACTGTCTTTCCATAATGAGTCCTCTCACAACTACATTTTGTCTCCAATACTTGCAGTTGATAATACTTGTGGTCCAACTGAAAGTAAATTAATTTAGAAAGGTGACTGCCTTTTGAGAAACTCTAAGAAAGACAAACATGGATCTCCCCTTTCTTCCTAAAAGGCACAGTGGTCAAAAGGGTCCTCCAAAGTCATTACAAGGTTGGTATTTGTTTACAAGGTATAAGTCAACCTCCAATTCAAGGAGAAGGTTGTTTTTTTTCATAAGTCAAGCTACCCTAATGTAAACTGGCCAACTGAAATTGAAATTCAATTCTTTGAAAATAATACTGAAAACTTTTGTAAGTAATCTTAAATTCATAATAATCTTGTCCAGTTTTCAAGGATTATTTAAGGACTTCAGATTTTATTTCACAGAATTTACTGAGAAGAATATAACTCGGATGAAGAGACGGGTATGTCTCCAGGAGTTTTATTCCCATTGCCTTATATAATTTTTAATTTAATTAAAAAAATTATTACCCTATTCTTTTTTTGTTTTGTTTTTGGCTCTTTTTTGGGTTTTTTTTTTTTGGGGGGGGGTTTTTTGTTGGCTTTTTTTTTTTTTTGGCATTTTGTTTGTTTGTTAGTTTTTTGTTTGGTTGGTTTTTATTCCCTTTTGTTTTCTTCAAGTATGAATCCTGTGTTACAAAAAATGACCTTCAATTGCTCACTTTGCCAGACTCCAGTAGAAACTGATATTAAATAACATTGTCAAACCCTCAAAGCTTGAAGAAACACATCTATTGAAACACAGAAAGGAAGGCTGCTAAAAAGAAATGTTTATCATCGTAGGCATTTTATACTCCTTGCATCGGTGACAAGAAAAGAATATTGTAAAGGGGGGATCTAGAAAATGTAATCAGAATTATATTATGATACTTTGTCAGTTAAATGCCAAACACAATGTCATTCTCACAGTTTGGGTTTGGCCACTCTGGACACTGATAGTTTCCTCCCACAACCTCCACCACTGACTGAACTGGGTTCATGACACACGTGAGCCTTCTTCAATGCAGTACAATTGCACAGCTTCTCATGTGTCTCCTTGTGGATGCTTCTCTTAGCCCAGCACAACCTTTAGTTCCTCCTGAAACCTTCAGCAAGGCAGGCTCAAGCTGCGTTGAGTGGAAAATTTACCTCAAATGTAGGTAACTTAGTAAAGCTGTGATATCACATAATTGGGCCTGAAATGGGCCTTTGAGACTTTTACAATTTTTTAACCTGTGGTTTGAAAGGTGATAATCACATCTTCACTTTCCTATAGAATAAGAATATTAAATTCATTTTAAAAAAGAAATATGATAGCAGTAATTGGTATGCACAGGGAGAGCATATATATTTTTTGCCATCTGTGAATAATAATGAATGATAAATCTAACACATTAGGTCATATCACCAAATCACATAAACATTACAAGTTTTAAAAGTTCACCTAAAGGGCAAATTAGATTGGCCTCTGCTGTTATGTTCAGGTTAAATTCTTGAGCTTTTACAAATTCTGGGGTTGGGGATTTATTTTCTTATTTTTTATGTAACTGAATTTCTTCCAGTTTCCAGTACCAAAGGATTACACATTATTATTTAAAATAATCTTACTTTATAGACAAGAAGCAAGTTCTCCTTCAACCAGTAAAATTGAAACATTATTGGCATAGTAAATATGCATGTTTCAGAACAGGAAGAAAAGGAAAATAAATACTAGCTAAAATATTTATAATAGGCGCTGTTTAAGGAAAAAGTGTATTTGATCTTTGGGCAGTTTGCTGTTTTGAACCAAGATGAGACCAATTATTAGGGAGAGAAGATTATGAATAGTTACTCTTCTACTTGGAGTTCTTACACTTGACTATGGAGGCAGCATTCCTGACCAGTGAAGATCTTTGTTCTCCATTTATTTAGTAGTGATTTTTGTACTACAATTATTTTTCTAGTTTAAGACAGACGAGAGAGAGAAGAGAGGGAAGGGTTTTCAAACAAAGTTGTCTCAGTTAATTTAGAACACATAGTGATGAGCTCTGAAATAATAACATTTTAACCAGGGAGTTCATTATTTTCTCAAATAGATGAACATTATTTTGCTTGTTTTCTCAAAAGGGAGGTCATTCATTTTAACTGCTTTAAAAATATGATGAATAAACCAATTTGATTTTTTATTTACATTTTACCATCAAAAATATTGTATTGAAATACACCACAAAGCAGCAGAATACAGCTTTAATCAGTGTTTAATCAGTTTTCCAGGCAAACTTTCTTTAGATATAAATATAAAGAAACACGTTATGATGCATTTGAAAATGAGCTACCCCAAGCTCTGATACACAGATGCTACCATAATTAGTTCTGGAAATCATTGTAGCATACACCTAAGATTATAAAATAATTACATGTATGGTATACTATTAGGCTAAGAGGTATTCAGGGATATGGATTATTGCTCTTGTCAGGACTGATTTCACCAGCATAATGCACTCAGCTTTACAATGAGATAAATATGTAAGGATGCAAATAAATTTAACAAGCAACTGTGGAAAAATAAAGGACTGCTACAAGACAAATGTGATGTAGCAGCACATGTTATCTGCTGTAACTGATCTGCATAAGCACCTGTGGAACAGCTGAGGAATCATGTACTCCAAGGAATTTCACACATTCCAGAGAACACTGGAAAGCTTACCTGACTCTTCCAAGCCTTCATTATCTTTTAAATATCCGTAACAATATTCATCTGCTCACTGCACAAGTTTTGGGAATCTCAGGGAACTATCTACCAAAATACTATAACTAAGATTTCAAGCATCCGTGAGGGAGTGCCAAGAAGGGATGAAACAAGAAACGCTCTCTCAGTGCAAGGGGTCCACTTCTTAATGTGGATGTGTAGATTTGTGTATTTACGCACATGCATCAAAGGAAGTAACAGATACCATCAAAAAACTGTGTACATACCTCATCAAAATTTGAGACTTAATTTCCACAAATGCTCCTTGATGACCTGCCCTAAAAATGCATAACAGGACCATCACACTATGCTCTTCACAACTTCACCACTCCTTGTATGCCAACACACTTCACCAACACTTATTTCAATGTACCTCTCCCTTTATTTCTGCAAGACATAAGTAAAACCATGGGTCCAGAGAAATTAAAAATATCTCATCTTGCACAGCTTGGATCTTCAAGGATGCAAGTGAATGAAATAAAGTAGAATCTTTAAATGAATAGAGTTGGATTAAGACAGGCTACCAGAATTAATAACATCTACAAAATCATGTGCCTGTCGTGTTCTCTATATTGCATAGCTAAATGACATGATGTACAGATAGGACATACTTATTATGCTGTAGATGGTACACTAAAAATTGTCTGCTGTTAGGGCTGCACATAACAAATACAAGAGTAGTCAGGTTAGTCATGTGGAATTTGTCAGGGATTCAAATCACAGACTAAACAGTGAAATAATAGATAATGAGGGCACAATTATTTATAATAAAAATAATCATATTACACAATTTTAAGTTCTCTAAAGACATAAGAATATGTAGAAAGAATTCTATTTTTCCTTTCATATTCAATTTTTAATAAGCAGTTTGGATAAGAACACTTTGCATTTTGTTGACATTGTGCACTGATGAAAAACAGAAGTTATAATGCGCAGACAAGTATAAGAATGCTTCTGCAATTATGTTTGGCACTTCAATGCATATATTAGGGCAACTGTGAACTACCACATTACTTATATTTATTTGTATAAGGTCAGCCAAAAGATACCCAGTTTCTCTAATATAGGAAACATTTTAATCTCTCTATTGGCCTGCATCAGCCTAAAATCCCCCTAAAATCCCCCTATTCCACTTTCTGCATCAGGGAATTTTGGTCAGGTTAGCAGCCTGAGTACATTTACTGGCAAATTAAAACAACTGATGAATTTTCAGCTATGTCTAAAATTGAGATACACGCAGTTTGTCAAAGGCTGCAGACAGATGATGTTTGTTGCATGAACATCTGTAGGCAAAAAAATAGCAGGCGTGAAGAAGGCAAAGGACAGGATTGCCGTAGAAATTAGTATTAGTGACAATAGGGACCAAGATTCCCCTTCAGATGGTCTAAAACACAGCCCCCAGTATTCAAAGGAGGTAATTTTACTGTTATTTTCAATCAAAAAGGAGGTGGCTATTGCAGAGGGAAGTAGGGTCAGCATGAGGCTTTTGCAGAACCTTGATGCTGCGCTGAGCTGGGCAGCTATATGAAACATTAAGCTGTATTCAGACTGTACAAATATTTTAGGTGGACAAATATATGTGTGATGTATACATTGTGCACAGACAGGTGAATTTTTGCCAACACTTAGGTATCTGTGATAGGTATTTTCTACCCTTAAGCAAAGATATAAGTGGATTCAACAAGATCTATTTTTAATACTATTTTTAATTCTTTACCTTCAAACATCACGTCATTCCCTCTCTACTTAAGCAGAGACTTATTATTATGTTTAATAATTCAGAATATTGTATTTTTGTAGCTCTTGAAGGCACCTTGAATAGTTATCAAAAAAAGGGGAAAAAATCTCAGAGGAAAAAACATTTCAAGAACTAAGGAAACAAAAATTCCTTTCAGCTGAGAAGGGCAATTGAATGGCAGTTTTGTTTGATCAGCATGTACTTTAAGAAAGTTGGCAGACATCAAACCTCTGTTGTAGTGAGCTAATTACATAAGAGCAAGAACTATCATCCAGGAGAATAGGGACTGACCAACATGCATGGCTGATGCACACAGTGCCAGAGAGCAAGCAGAAATCATACTGCTCCCAAAGACTTCTGTGAAAATAAAACAAAAGGGGTGTCAAGTTATTCTTTGGTGATTATGGAAATTATTGGAGCAACTATCAAAATGTGAGCAAAGGCATTCAATAATTAGTCATATGAGCCTAGAAAAATATGATTCAATGTAAGTAATTATGTGAAGCTATGTGCCAGGATTGCATTCAGCTTCTGCCAAAAAACACCATGATTAATGGTAATCCAGCAGCTAAAGACAAGCAATCTGCAGATGCCAAGTAGGCAGAGGTCAATACAGCTTTATGGAAGGGTTTCATACTGCCTCTGCAGCATAAGATATATGTGGAGACTAATATATTTACATACAAACAGGATGAATAAATGTAAAGATCACAGAAGCAAATTTTATATGTTATGCTGCAAATGTCATGCAGGAAATACACACTCTGATTGATATGCAGAATGTTTGCCAGGATAGTGACAGCCAAACTGAGTTCAAAGTTACAGGAAATGTTGTCATCAGCCTACTGTAAAAATATACAGTTACTTGCTATTCTCTTTCTGCTTAAAGGTGACTAGTACCATCTTTTTTTCCCTAGGCTACTTGTTCACACTAACTTATTATCATTACAAAGTATGATAATGGATTAGCTTTTCCATATTTTGTTCATATTGAGAAGGGCGTGTTTCAGACAGTACAGTGACAATGTTTTTGGAAAGGCATTTATATCACCACTAAAAAATTACCAGGCAGCTTGTTCTGAAGAAGAAAATTCTCTAAATTGCATCCTTGCAAATTCCTTATTCCTGGTATTTCATTTAATATAAAGAATTCAGAATAAGGAAGAAAGTGGTATCTAATTAATATCTCCTAATGCCCATTCTGGTGTACAGAATTACTCCAATTTATAACTAAACTATACTTTTACATTGAAAAATTCAATTACATTTACTGACAGACTTTGAAATGCCACATTATTTATACTGGCAAAGTTTGCAGTCTCTCAGTATATTTATTAAAATTCTTTCCAGAGACCAAAGTGTAAATACAATACAGATCACTGCATTCTTCATTTTTCAATCAAAGTGATATGCACATCTGCTGGAGTAGGGTGGAACTGACTTGTTGCTGGATATCCAAAAGACCAAACAGAGCCAGCAGTTAATTTGCCCTCCCTTTTGATTCCCCAAGCAAAACAAAGTAACCTTGACATTTATTTTCCTCCTCTCTCTCCCTCCCGATTTCCCCCTTCATTCCCCTTCTCTACTGCTCTTTTTTCTTGCACACACCCACACACTGCACTATCTGTGCACACACCAACAATTTTGAGCTGTGAAGAGGTTCAATTGCCACCTTAGTGACTCACTTATAATCAAATCATTTACTAGGATGGCTTGAGGACATGACAATGACAGAGAGACATCTGTTAGGTGGATGTGATGTAAAGAAAAAAAGGAGGTTATTCACAGCTGGATACATTAGCCATGCTAGCCACTAGGCCACCACCCTGTCCTAGTCCTACAGCTTCACTCTCCTCCTTTCTGCCTGCTCCCTGCTGTCAGCTGCCAAAAGATATCTGTTCTCACCCTTTGCTGAATGAAAAGGTGCTAATGCATGACTTCAGGATATGTCAGAACATACAGTACTTACAAGTGTTTGGAGATGCAGCCAACCTGACCATGGGGAAAAGAAATCAGTAACTAAAGAGTGATTTTCTTGAAAAAGGTTGACTAGAAAAATAGTGAGGAGGTTATTACTTTTTCTAGCTGTGGCAGGCAAAACAGGTTTTTGTTTTCTTGATGCTCATCTGCATTGCTTGTAGAGTACTAAATACCCTACCAAATTTTCAAAATTCAGGCTGAGTTTGAGGTTTGCTTTTTTTTTTCTTTCCTAAAATTTTAGTGCTAATGTAATTTAAAAAATACATCCCCAAAGGAAGAAGAAACAAAGAATAGCTAGAATACTGACATATAATTATACAGCTTTAAGAATTGTCTTTCTCACACTTTAAAGACACATCAAAATAATACATTGAGGGAGGGGTTTGAATAAATTGTGATTGAAAAAATCCTTTGCTCTGTATACCAAAAGTGCCAGAGATCAACAGATATCCAGAGTATTCTCCAACTATCTCCTCTCTAAGTACAAAAGCTCTGGTATTCGCACCCACTAAGCTCAACAGGCATAGGGGACTCGTGACAAGTTCAGCATGCCAGAAAGCTACTGAAAGTTTTATTTTCTCAAATCTGTTTGTTGGTCCAAGTGGAACAGAGCAGAGTTTTTAAAATAGCAATTAAAAGCTCTGCACTACAAACTTAAAAAAAATCTGCTTGGTGATGTCAGTTAGGGTGATTTCTGCATCATGAAACAGTTACATTCTTGCTCAATTATTTGCCTAGCATGACACCAAAAATAGAACCACAACCCAAACTTAAGCTTGTAGTACAAGGGCAGAATACTGGTTATTGTTTGAGAGAAAAAGAAAGATTTTTAATAACAGTAAGTGATTCTAATATTAAGCCCAGCAGACATGAACGTCATGTAAATATTTTAAAAGAAATTGCATGGCCATGCATTATAGGTCCTCTACAACACACACTCCTGAAAACACTACACAGACTAAAGAGATTCCCAAAGTGACCCAGGGCATTCACCAGGCATACTGACCCATCTAATACCTTGCCTAGGCTCCTTGTCAGAGTCCAACATCTCAAAGCTGTCCCTGTATAAATTCTGGAACTGGTACTTCTGTAGTTTTCAGTGCATTGTCGGCTTGCTGAAGGAGAAGAGGAAGAAGGCAGGGAAGAGGGAAATGTCTCTTTCCTCATTTGAAGAGTAAAAGCAATCTTCTTGAAAATAAAATGTATTGCTGAATTGTGTTAACATTGGAAAAAAGGTTAATTATTGTCTGACTTTGGTAGTGGTTCAATTTCAAGGTTTTATCTTTCTGCAGCTCTTGGAAAGAAGAGCAAGAAATATTTATTTCTTTCAGAAAAATTAAAAACTTTTCCTCATTCACCGATAGTTGCTACACATTCAGTAACCTTGGAGATTTTTTTTTTTTTTTTAATACAGAGAGTAAAAATGTCCCAAATGTCTAAATCAGTCTCAGACCCAGATGGGTACAGTTCCCATTTGGTCCACTTTGTGTTGTGCCCTATTTATCTGCATGTTTCAACTGTGCCTGAAATTCCTGCTCATTTTCCAAGTTAACCTGCACATCCAAATTATGAGCAATGCAGACTCAAGACACACACAGAGACACCCACACCCACAGAAGCACACGTCTTTTGTACAACAGATAACCTGCTTCTTCAGCAGCAATTGTGTCTTTGGAAAATTTGGACTGCCTGGACTGAAAATGTTGCTTCATTAATAGATGAATAGGACTCCTCAGGTTTTTACTCAAATTTCCTGGATTTTGCTTGTCAGGTACTATTTCAATAATGTACACGGTGATTCAGAAGGGCAGATTTTTCTTTACTGAGAACTTGCTTTTGGAAAAGGATTTCTAAAGAAAATTAGAATATGAATGAAACAAAGAGGACCAAAAATATTAATTTTTGAGTCTTTAATAGTCCAAATAATATTTCCTATTAAATGCATGCAATGAAAATTTGAATGAATCTGAATCAATACTGAGGTTTTCAGAAAAACTGATTTTGACATTGTGGGTTTAATAAAAGAAATAATTTTTGTCAGGTTCTTACAGCCTATCTCCATATATATGCTTTAACGTTTTGCAAAAGCATTCCAGTGTCAATAAAAATAATATTTACTTATCACAGAACCAGAGAATCACAGAATCAATTAAATTGGAAAGGACCTCTGAGATCATCAAGTCCAAGCTATTATCAAACACCACCTTGTCAACTAGACCATGACACTGAGTGCCAAGTTCAGTCTTTCCTTAAACACCTCCAGGGATGGTGACTTTACCACTTCTCTAGGCAGCCTCTATTGTCTAATTACACTTTTCTGCAAAGAAATTAATCCTCTTGTCCTGGACCTGTCTATAACCTTCTTTCAGGGAGTTATAGAGGTCTCCTCTATACTCCTCAGGGAGTATAAGGTCTCCTCTCAGCCTCCTCTCCTGCAGGCTAAATAATCCAAATTCCCTCAGCCCTTCCTCACAGGACACGTTCTCCATGTTCTCACATTCCCCAGCTGCTCCACCATCTTTGTAGTAGAATCTGACTTTCCCAAACCCACTCTCTGGGTCTGATCCTTTGGTTGCCCTGGATGCGCTGTGTGATCACTCCCAGACAGGGTTATCTGCTCCATAACCTTGCTGGGCACTGAGGTCAGGCTGAGAGGCCTGCAGTTCCCTCGATCCTCTTTCAGGCCTTTCTTGTAGGTGAGCATCACCTTCAGTCTTCTGAGACCTCCCTGTTTAGCAAGGACTGATGATAAATCACAGAATCACAGGATAAGATGAGTTGGAAGGGACCCACAAGGATTATTTGAGTCCAAGTCCTGGTCCTGCACTGCACCATGACCAAGAATAACACTTTATACCCAACAGCATTGTCCAAATGCTCTGTCAAGCTTGGTGCTGTGACCACTTCCCTGGGGAATCTGCTAATATCTAGGTGAAAATCCTTTTTCTCGTATCCATCCTAACCCCTACGGGCCATTCCTACACGTCCTGTTGCTGGTCACCACAGAGATCAGAATCTGACCCCCTCTTCCCCTCATGAGGAAGTGGCAGACTGTCATGAGGCCTCCCCTCAATCTCCTCCAGGATGAACAGACCCAGTGACCTCAGCCACTCCTCATATGGCTTCTCCTCAAAGGCCCTCACCACCCTCATGGCCCACCTTTGGATGCTTTCTAAAACATGAATGTTTTTCTTATATTGCAGTACCCAAAACTGCCCTCAGCACTCAAGGTGAGGCTGCCCCAGTGCAGATCAGAGCAGGACAATCCCCTCCCTCACCTGGTTGGCAATGCTGGGCCTGATGCCCCCCAGGACACGCTTGGCCCTCTGGGCTGACAGGGCACTGCTGGCTCATGTTCAACTTGCCACTGACCAGGACCCCCAGGTCCCTTGTCATGGCTCTGCTCTCCAGCATCTCATTCCTCATCGTCTGACCATACATCCAGGGTTGCCCCATCCCAGGAGCAGAACTGGACACTTTCCCTTGTTTTCATATGGTTGTTGATTGCCCATTCCTGTGATTTGCTGAGGTCTCTCTGCAGGATGTCTCTGCCTTCAAGGGAGTTAACAGATGCTCTCATATTTGTATCCGCTGTGAACTTACTTACTACCCCTTCCAGTCCTGTGTTCAAATCATTTGTGAAGATGCTGGAGAGCACAGGGCTAAGATGGAGCCCTGTGGAACCCCACTGGTGATAGGTCACCAGTCTGATGTCATCGCATTCACTTAAACCCTTTGTCCAACCCGTGAGCCAGTTGCTCACCCATCCCATGATGTGTTTATCCAGATGTGTGCTGAAGAATACCATGAGAGACAGTATCAAGCGCTTTACAGAAATCCCAAAATATTACACCAACCAGGTTCCTTTGTTTAGTTGGGTGGGTTACCTTGCCATAAAAGAAAAT